>NC_056725.1:1764152669-1764265169 GCF_019279795.1 Protopterus annectens
GAGCAGCGTTTTTTAATTGTTGTTCTTTGTCTTCGCTCTTTAGGGGTTTCAACCTTTCTGGATCGATGAAAGAGCGTTCACTCTTTTCATCATTCGATAAGGTAATATAGACCCGCTGCAACACATTTTGACTAAACTAGCAACAACCCTATCATATACTTTACTTATAAAAGCAGCCCCGGACTCCTGCAACAAACGTCTAATCCTTCTAACCCAACCTAACATGGCTCGGCTAGCATCAACAGCAACCCAGACCACTGCTATATCAACCAAGTGAAAATGGACCCTATTCCCCCCAACTTCTCCTGCTAAAACTATGAAGAATACTAGACTAAAACCAAATCCAAAGTCCCACATCCCTCCACCAATTGTATTACCCTTCAGACAGACAAGCCACAAACCAGTCCCCAAAAGTATGCCCAAACCAATCCTCCTGCCACATTTGTAAACCAATACAAATCCCCATGAACAACCCAATGCATCTAACAAAAACTCAACAACATCCTTAATCCACTGCTTACCCTTGGATTTCCCCTTTTAAAGCTTTCCTTTCAATGTGTCATGTTTTTATTCTGTAACAAAACAAACCCTAAACATCTGTTAAGAGACCCAAAACTATGTCCTGCTTAATCTTTATAACTTCAGCCTTCCCACTGAAACACCTAGTTCCCAGCTAACCCTCAGCACTCGCATACCTGCAATGCTCCATCAAACCCCACCTTCTCTTAAAAGTCACATATATAACCTACCACCTCCTATCAGCCCAAAAAGAAAGAATATCAAACAAACAAAATAACCTACCCCTCCCCCATTCCTACTCCAAAATAGCTCTACAATCACTTCCTTCCTATGTAAGAGACATAGAAAAACCTTAAGAAAACCCCATCTGTTATCCATGTAACAAAGATAGCCTATACAATTCAGGCTGCTGCAAACTCAATTAACCAATATGTTCCCGTCTGTCACCTGTACAGTGAAGTACTGACCCCTCGGTCCATGATTCAAAAGAAAATCCTTAAGAAAACCCCATGTTTTATTAGCTTACAATATTGGCAATGCCACGGCTGTATTCTACTGCAAGCAAACCGCCATACACTACATGATATCTAACACCAAAGGAAACAACACCCAGTGGTCCCCTCACATGTAGGCAATAAGTCACTAAAGCCTCCAAACCTTACTTACTGTTTGAAGTTCCTGATGCCATCAGACTAACCCCATCCAACTCAATGATTTCACATCACTGTGTATTTCCCCATTCCAAACCCTTCTTCCCAGTAAAAGCAAAAGGTCAAAAGACCCTCTCACTGCCCTCGTGGCTTGCCTAACTAATCAGTCACAGAGATCCCAAAATCCAACCCAATCTTAGCTGCTATGATGCTACCCCATCTAACAACCCCAAAATCCCCATAAATAAACCTAACACCTGGTTCACCGAGCCCCTGACATATCCCATCCCTACTGACCCCTGCAGTACTGATGTATCCCACAAACTCACATGCCAAAATGAAAAGATAAAATTATATCAATACCTGTGACCTTACTCCATGCAGCTCCAGAAGTCAAAAACCCCTCTGAAGCAACATCCCACACCTAATGAGACCACTTTCTTTGAACCACCGGCTGGTACAAACTCTGTGCTGACACCATCTGTGACCTCAGTGAATAGCGCTCCAGCATCCAAAACAGCCATTGCAGCAGCATCCATCGCCTGTTGAGATCAACTTCTTAAAAAAAAAAAAAAAAAAAAAAAATGACAAAAGTAAATCCTCTGAAAGAGAGGAAGAAAACAATAAGCCTTCAAGTACCAGACCCTCTACCCAAACCAGTCTAACTCACCTATACTTCCATGTATCAATAGCTGTACTATCCCTCTCATTCAGCCCTTCCTCACCTTATCTGAGTTCACCACATACTGCAGATTAAGCCTTTCTTCTCACTACTTCCATCCCCCTTACCTTATTCTCCCCATTATGATTGCATAGCAGTATTTTTGTTTGATTTCACTGAATTTCATTAACTATCAACTTTCTACCGAGTGGAGTTTTAACATAAAACATATTAATAATAGCTCTCTACTATCTTCAAAATTAGTATAAAGCCATCTACAGTTTAATTATACCAAGTTCGACCCTTATCCGTATTCTGTGTTCAGATTTTTCCCAGTTTTTTTAACAAATCACTAAGGATTGAAATCCCCAAAGCGATACACACTCTAATTTCAGACCACCCATCCCTCAGAAAATGTCATTCAACGCTCTAAGTTGAATGAGGAGAACGTACTGACAACTTATAAACATGTTCAAATAGAAAGCTCACAAGAATACCATTTACCACCGATATCAGTTAAAGCTTGAAGCTGAATATATGTCAAACTATTTTGGTGTGAAACAGTTAGGAATATAGACCTCTCAAAAGTGAATATACAGTACTCTTGTCATGAGTAACCAACGTGTCAATAAAGCAGTGAAAGGCTTAAGGATGTGTGGGAGAAGTAATGGCAGGCTTCCTGCCTGTCCAGAAACACATGCTACAACCCTGTTGTTCTCCCAAAGTCTGTGTCCCTCATTTAAGGTTGACCAGCAGCCATAACCCTAAAAGTACAGTTGCGTACCTACCATAAATGTAGATGTTCGAGTGTATTCACTGTTGCAGTCATTACTCTTGGGTTATCCTGCTGGCAGGCTACCCTCAGTCGGCCAGAATTCCAAAGTCTAGGTCCAGCGTCGGTTGCTGTCGCCTCTTCCCTGATGTCAGTGCACCAGGGGTATAAAAGATGCAGCCGATACAATTTTCTTCGGTTTTTCTTGCCCCAGATGTCAGGTGCCCCCAAATTAGTAGGCTGAAAAAATATGCCAATAAAAATGCATGCACAGCAGTAACATTTTCTTCATATACAAGCAAATACACCAAATAGGTTGTATAGGATAGAGAAGAGCAGATAGACCCAGCAAGGGAAAAGGGGGATGGTGGTTGGGTAACGTGGACTGCAACAGTGAATACACTCGAACATCTACATTTATGGTAGGTACACAGCTGTACTATATTCATTGTGTTTCACTGTTGCAGTCATTACTCTTGGGTTAAATCCCAAAGCTGAGGATGGGTGGCTGGGCTAAATAGGATTAGGAGAGGCTATGAGGCCCTGCAGGACTGCAGTGGCAAAGCCTGCTCTGGACATCAGAGTAAAGAGGTAAGTGGTAGTGCCTAGTGAACATGTGCATTGAACTCCAGGTTGCAACCTCTAAGATATCTTTGGTTGGTACTCCTCCGAGGAAGGCTGCTGCTCTGGTGGAATGAGGCCTAATGCCCTTAGGCACTGATTTGCCATGTTGAGAATAGCAGAAACGGATGCAATGGCCTATCCATTTAGAAATAGTCTGTTTTGAGATAGCCTTTCCTTGTGATCCCGCAGCATATGACACTAAAAGTTGCTCAGTCTTTCTGAAAGCTTTAGTTTTGTCCAAGTAGAAGCGTAGCTGCCTGTGTATGTCCAAAGAATGCAGAATTTTCTCATCCTTGTTCTGTGGATTTGGATAAAAGTTAGGTAAGTGAATGGTTTGGTTGAGGGCCACACTGGACACCACCTTAGGCATAAATGTAGGGTTTGTCCTCAGAGATACCCTGTCTGGATGAAAAATGAGGAAAGGTTCCACAGCCATGAGTGCTTGTAACTCCGAGACTCGCCTTGCAGAGGTTATTGCTAGGAGCAGAGCTGTTTTCGAGGATAAGAATTTTATATCTGCTGTTGATGCTGGCTTGAAAGGAGGCAGTGTGAGTTTTTCCAAGACATAATTGAGGTCCCAGGCCGGATTGGTGCTCTCCTTGGAGGCCTAATGTTTTTGGCCCCTCTGAGGTACTGCCTTATTAAGGGGTGAGAAAAGATGGGTGGTTCCGCATTGTAATCGGCTGAAATGGCAGAGGCATGAATCTTAATTGATGAGAAAGAAAGGCCTTTGTTCAGCATCTCAGTTAGGTATTGTAAAATCTGAGGGATATTTGGTACACACGTGTCCATGCCTTGTTCCTGGTTCCAAGCACAGAATCTCTTCCATTTCTCTGCATAAGAATTTCTGGTACTGGGCCTCCTGGCCTCCAAGATAACATCCAAGACAGCTTTTGAAAGAGGAGTGCTCTGAATGGCTACATTATCCGCCATGCTGCCAGATTTAAGGTCCTGAGTTGGCTGTGCAGGAACTGATTGTTTTGTTGGGTCAGCAAGTGAGAAGTTTGAGGCAATATCCTTGCTGGACCTTGAGACAAGTTCTTTAGGATTGGGTACCAGTGTTGGCGTGGCCAGTCTGGTGCAATCAGTATCATTTTTGGCTTCTCTTGTCTGACCTTTAGGAGTACCCTGGAAGGAGAGGCAGTGGAGGAAAGGCATATACTGTTAAATTTTTCCAGCTGAAGGATAGGGTGTCCACTTTCCATGCTTGCTTGTGATAATTCCTTGTACAAAATCTCTGCAATTGACAGTTGTGAGGGGAGGCAAATAGATCTATGTGTGGGCATCCCCATTCCCTTATTATCATGTTGAAGACTTGTGGATCCAGTTTCCATTCGTGGGGATCCATGAGGTTTCTGCTTAGTTCGTCTGCCAGAGTATTTGCTTTTCCTGGCAGGAATTGTGCTTGCAGGTGAACTTGAAAAGCCAGTGCTGTGTCCCATAAGGTCATTGCTTGTCTGCAGAGGGGGTAGGAATGTGTACCTCCCTGCTTGTTTATGTACCACATTACCGTAGTATTCTCTGTCTTTATCAGTAACTGTCCTGGATGAAGCAGGTCCTTGAGAGTTGTCAGGGCATTTTGAATAGCTAGCATCTCTTTTTGATTGATGTGGAGATGCATCTGATTTGCAGACCATGTGCCCTGAATACATTTTCCTGCCATATGGGCCCCCCAGGCATAATCTGATGCATACGTTGTCAGTGTTTGTCTGGCTACGGGTAGACTGAATGGCAGACCCTTGTTGTGGTGACAGGCTTCTGTCCACCATCGAAACTCCTGTTGTAGGCAGGGAATGAGTGCAATTACTGTCTCCAGGCTGTGGCAGTGCTGAGTCCAAACACTTTTTAGATGCCATTGTACTTTCCTCATATGCAGTCTGGCATATGGAATTAGTAGAATGTAGGATGCCATGAAACCCATGGCCTGCAGGATTTTCCTTGCAGGTAAGTGGGTTTTTGTTGCCAATTTCTTGAAGTAAGTAGCCAGATGCTTTTGTTTGTCTGGCATGAGATAAGCCATCTGGGCAGTTGTATTTAAGCTTGTACCCAGGAATATTATCTCTTGAGAGGGCACTAGCTTTGATTTCTTTTCATTTACTGTGTACCCTAGGCCAATTAGTAATCTTTTTACAAACGCCAGATGCTGTAGAAGAATATCTTTGTTCTCTGCTTGAATTAGACAGTCGTCCAAGTAGGGGTATATTTGAATTCCTTTTTGTCTGCAAAATGCAATTACTGGTGCCAAGCATTTTGTGAAGACCCTGGGCGCAGTAGATAAGCCAAAGGGCAGTGCAGAGAATTGGTAATGCATTGAGCCAGCTGTGAATCTGAGGTATCTTCTGCAAGATTGTCTGATTGGGACATGCAGGTATGCCTCCTTTAGGTCCAAAGTTATGAGCCAAGCCTTCTTGCCCAGCATGGGCAGTAGTTGCTGTAGAGTCAACATCTTGAATTTTGGAACTTCCAGAAACATATTTAGTATAGACAGGTCCAGTATTGGTCTCCAGGTTTTGTCCCTTCTGGGTACTAGGAAAAGTCTGGAATAAAATCCTTGTCCCTGCTCGTGTTGTGGTACTTGCTGAATGGCCCTCATATCCATGAGGGCTGTAATTTGTTTTTGTGCCTCTGCCCATTGATTGTGTGGCAGATCTGGCATACGTTTTGACCTTGGTAGAGTGTGAAAGTGGAACCTGTAGCCTTGGGACACTATGTTCAGGACCCATTTGTCTTGGGTAACCGTTTGCCAATTTGATGAAAAAAGTGCCAGTTTTCCCCCCAAGGGGGCTACCAAAAGAGAAGGACTTGGGTCTGGTAGAGGAAAGTCATTGGGACTGTTTCCTGTATGGCTGTTATTTGTCTTCTCCGCTTTTGGAGGTAGGAACACCCCATTGTTTAGGCCTGTATGTGCCTTGGGGCTGAGATCTGCCTCTGGGACGCCTGTATCTGCCTCTCTGTGGCCTGTCTGACACTGGAAAGGACCAATTTTTTGAAGGCCAGTTTCTGCTAAACCTGGGTGGCTGTACCTGTAAGAAATCCTTGACTGTCTGCATGGATTTGGCTTTATCCTCCATTTTTTTCAACACCTCTTCTGCTTTAGTACCAAACAAAGTATCGTGTTGTAAAGGTGCATCTAGTAATTTTGCTTTAACATGATCAGGCAGATTCTGTTCCTTTAACCAAGCATGCCTTCTAATAACAGAACCTGTAACAGCGGCCCTGCAAGAGGCCTCCAGTGAATCATAACCACATTGCAAAGTATGCCTCCCCACTTTTTCAGCTGCATGCAATAATTCTAGCAATTCCTTGTTTTCTGAACATTCAGTATTTGTCAACAATTTCTGTTTAAACAGTGACATTAAATATTGCTGATATTTAAGCATATGAAACTGACAATTTAAAGGGCTTACAGCCAGGGTAGCAGAGGTGTAGACTTTTTCCCCCATCTGTCTAGAGCTCTAGAATCCCTATCAGAGGGGACAGGGTTTTTTGCAGTGGAAGCTTTGACCCCTTTGGGACCCTGAGATATAGTTTCTGGGTCAGTAGCGAGGTTTTTATATAGACATTTATGGGAATCCGGGACCCTGTAGTATCTGTCTGGCTTAGCAGGTGCAGGGGGTAAAGAGTCAGGGGACAGGCCGGACTCTGAAAATACATCATCTACAATGTCTAGAAAAGGTGGAATAGCAAGGGGTCTGTTCTGAGGAAGTAGCAGAAAGTCCCTGAGCCTTTTCTTAGAATCAGAATAATCTTGGCTCTCCCAGTGGAAATGCTCCCTCATGGTATGCAGGGTTTCCCCAAAAGAATAATCCTCAGGAGGAGAGGCTGAAGGAATGGATTCTTCAGCATCATAATCCTCATAGGGAAGCATGGAGTAATCCTGTTCAGAAGAGGAATCAGAGGAAATAGAAACCTGATCAGAAGAAAGATACTCTGTCTCTTGCCTAGGCCTCTTATCAGGAGGGGGATGGGAGCCCCTGATCAAAGTAATTAGGTCTTCAGCCATTTTGAGCATCTGTTTTCTAGGCATGGAAGTCTGAGCAGGAGAATGCTGTACTTGTTTCTTTGTCTTTAGAGCTGCTTTAGTCTTTGTCCTTGAAGCTGAAGATGGCTTAATATATAGTTGTGTAGGTTTGAAGACACCCTCAGAAGCCGATGCCTGCTCAGCGGCTCCGGACCCATCTGAGGGAATGATATCCGAGTGTCCAATACCTTGAGTATCCAGAGGCCCAGTCGGCTCCACGTGGGAGTCTGAAGCGGCCTGTGGCTCTGAGGTAGCGGGTGCCAGGGGCTGCGAAAGCGCCTCACTGAGAACCGGTGACTGGCCTAGCAGAGGCCTCGTCGTCGGTTTTGGACCTCGGATGCCTATCCTTTTCCTTGTCCTTGCATTTTTTGTAAACTCCAGTTGTCGGCTGGTCCGACGGCATTATATAATTAAATCTTCGGCCAAAGTAATGAAATGCAAAACCGAACCAACGCTTAATAGTGCGTTGGTTAAATCTAGCACAAAACCGACAGCTAGCAACGTTGTGATCAGGGCCTAGGCAAGGACTACAGTAAGAGTGAAAATCCTTATGAAGTATTTGCTTCCCACAAGAAATACCATTGTTAACTTTTTCTGACATCGGACTGGAGCAAGAAAAAGGTTTCCCCAATGGGGTACTTAGCTTTAATGAAGACTTTGGTTCTGAAATTCGGATTTGAATATCTCAGGAGTCGGCCGACCGGCACTTGCGAACTGCTTTTGCTTTGGGCACCGCGTGGCAAGAAAGACTGAAGAAAATGGCGTCGGCTGCATCTTTTATACGCCTGGCGCACTGACGTCAGGGAAGAGGTGACAGCAACGGACGCCGGACCTAGATGTTGGAATTCTGGCCGACTGAGGGTAGCCTGCCAGCAGGATAACCCAAGAGTAATGACTGCAACAGTGAAACACGATGAACATCTGTACAGACACTTGCAAAATCCAGATCCTGCCCAACACCCTTGATCCGTCTGCCACAAAATCGAAGTTTACTGGCATGAACTGGCAAGTCGTAAAAGACTGAGGACTTAAAACAATGACACGTAAATTCCAAAAACATATTATTCTAACAACTGTCTAATTCTGTAAATGCAACATTTAAATTTGTACATATTTTTTGCCCATGTCCACCCATCATTTATGGCTCAGTCCAGATTTCATGATGTAAGAAAAAGATAAGACTGAAGGGATGTGAGTCTGGAGAAGTCCAGTAGTTGCTTTTACCGACCCCTAGGAATGTATGTTGAAACTTTACATTAATTCAGGAAATGCACTGAAAAAAGCTATTATTTAATGGGGATAATGATTCAAGTACTATACTTTTTGGGCATAGTTTGATTTGAGTTTTAACCAACAAGAAACCTACTACAAAGTAATAGTTTTAATGAGAACGGTAGGAACTAGTCCTTGTGGTTTAGCAGAACATTCATAGAATGTCTGAAGGAGGTGGAAGAAGAGCTGATTAGAAAATGAAAATGGATTGTGTTAAATGATGTATGTGAAATGTAAAGTTGTAGCCCAATAGCAGAAAGAAGCTCTAGCAACTGTTTACTATATTTGAAACAAGCAATTTGTCACCCCCCCCCACCAAGTATTAAAGTGGCTCCTTGAACAGTCATTTTTTTTTAATTAATTAAGCTAAAATCGTGATAGTATTTGACTTGAACTGAGACTGTTCTGTTTCAGGATTTGATGCCCACAACTGGTACTGCATGGGTGACTGCTAACTAAACTAACTGGTATTGCAAATTTTCTGAATCAGTGAACTCAGAAACTCGGAGAACAGGACTTATATACACAGGGTCCGATCTGACCCTGAAGAATGGGAAGTCTGAAGCTCGACTGCCTGTCACTGTTTAGTGACTGTTATCCTCAATGATATTCCAAAATGTTGGAATTCTGAAACTCGCGTCTGTCATTATTTATTATTTTATCCTCCATGATATACAAAACTGGAAAATTGTTAGTGTACAAGGTAGAATTACCAGGCGACAATCTGACAGCAGAAAGGCATGCTCATAATATTCATGTATGCACCTGAACCATTTTTCAGAAGTAAACGTGATTTCTCCACTCACTCCCTCCATTCTGCTTTGCCTTTTTTTTTAATATCTAATATAAAAATAATATATATATATATATATATATATATATATATATATATATATACACACACACAAATTATAGCCCATAAACTGGCCTAGACTGCAACAGCACGCCACCGCACAATATCTCCACCTCCCACGGCCGTCAGTGCTATAACAATCTTACAGCCCACGAAACGTACCTCCACCATTTGGATACTATCCCAGCTGAAAGGCACTGCTATCACTGCTTTACTTCAACAATGCTTACTACCACATAATTTGTATGCCGTAACCGTGCTAAAGAAGGCACCATGCAGACACCTCACTCTGAAGGGGCTACCCAGAATGCCAAGTGAATACCCCCAAACCCATCAATCCAGCACCCCCCTCAAGCAAATAGTATAAAATTGCACCTTGCAACATAAAATCCATGGCCACAGAGCCAACACACAACCTCAACCACCCTTATCCACCCACAATCACAACTACTGAAATGACCTCAAATGCCAGAACTACCAACCAAAATTCTTCCCTTACCTCTTCAAACTATATCTAATGGACAATAATAAACAACCAAGATCTGAATGGAATAGTCACTATTATGTGATTCTATAAAGTGAGCAGCAATAATTTTTTTTCTTTCCTTCCATTTTTAATGTCTCTAATGTGTTCCATATATTGTGAATGAAACATCCTCTTTGTTTCCACCACATAAAACATGTTGCAGGGGCAGCTTAAAACATACACTACCCCCTTGGTTTCACATGAAAATTTTTCCTTAGATGTGAATATAGAATCACATAGTAGTGATTATTCATTATTAAAAGGATGTGTTTTGGAACAAATTGATTCTTTTTATGGAGATGATAACATTTTAAAAAACAAACTTTTATATAAAGAAAGTATTTACATCTTGAAATTTAATACCCTAGTCCCTAAAGGACTTAATGGGGAAATTAATTGGAGATGTTTGCTTTAAGAAATAATTAGTTTACTTGATTATTTTATTGTTTAATTATTATTAAAATTTGTATTTAAACAGCAGTTGTAATTGAATTTGTATTCCATGAACGTGTTTTACACCGAGGCGCTAAAATAAATCTGTGCATTTTATGTGTTTTTGAAGACTCTTGTGAAGTTTATTCCATTCGGATCTTGGTTGTTTATTATTTGTAAGAATTTTGGTGGTTGTGTTATATATCTAATGGACAGCCTGATGCTACAATCCGTGTACATGTACTAAATTCTCATTAATGTTAACCTGCCACTAACCCCTTACCAGCATATAAATAATACACACACAAAGTGTATCTACAAGCTGCTAGAGCAGCTAACTGAAATCTCCGTTACATAATGCACTAACCACACAAGAGAAGAAAAAGAAAAACAAAAAAAAAACCAAACACACATAGATAGACAGACATACATATTTACAAACACTATATACCCACAAATACCTCCTCACGGCCACCACAACTGACCCAAGGCCTACCTGCTAAGTCCAGTATGTACAGGTCTTCTTGGACGTCCTGCTTGCACTAGCAAGTTCACGCCAAAATGTGATTCCTTACCCAGTTACACTTACATAAACCTCTTAAGCCCCTCTCTATCCTTATGTGATTCCTTACCTGGTTACACTTGCATAAACCTCTTAAGCCTCTCTCTACCCTTACCTCATTTCCTCCAGATCATCCCTCATTCCCATTTAACCCTTTCACCCCCCCCACCCTCTAAATTCCCACTACTATTTCTATCTAACCCTCAGCTGGAGTGCTTTCTGTGTGGAGTCTGCATGTCCTCCCTGTGGTAGCGTGGGTTTTCTCTGGGTGTTCCCGTTTCCTCCCAAATCCCAAAGACATGTTGTAGGTGGATCGGACTCTCTAAATTGGCCCTAGGTGTGAGTGCGTGTATGTGCCTTCTGTGGAAGGTTGGATGCCGGGCTGGCAACTCGACACCGTAAAACTCCACTGCCAATCATGAGCAGACAGGTGATCTGCTGTGGCAACCCCTAACTGGGAAAAGCCGAAAGGAGAAGAAGATTTCTATCTAACCCTCACCTGAAGATCCCCCTGGACAAACTGGTTTGTTACCAAACCTCATTTGTCTTTGGTCTTTTAAGTACTTTAACTTGTAATATGTGTACTTCCATGGGATGAAAACATGGGTAACCCTTCTCTGTGAACATAAAAATGAATAAAGAAAGAAAATAAAATGTATCTAATTTATAATTAAAGTATAAAGTGTAAAATCCCACCTTACTCACTCAGGATGCAAAAGGCCATAAAATTCAATTAAAAGACTCTTCAAAGAGATAACTGGCCAAAATCGGGAATGCAGTCAATAGTATGAAAATGTGAAACTGCACCATTCCATCAATGGGGGCTGAATGTGAAAAAAACTGTTTGTTACAGAATGAGTTTCTGTGGGAAAGGCATAACAAGTTATAATAAATATTCTGAGCTGAAATTTGTGCAAAATGTTTCATTTTTGTTTGGAAGACCTTGGTGTTCACATCTACATAAATGCTGTCTGCAGTCTGCCTTGTGTACAGTTTTACTACTTAGTACAGCTAAGACCTCAGTGTTTTTTCAATTAGAGACAGCTGGGGTGTTTATCTAGTTTAGTTAGTGTCTGTCTTTATGTGTTCTGTCTGTACAACAGATTATTTGTGTAGTATTTGTGCAATAGTTTTTACCTCTGCATATTTAATTTGTATCAGCACTGTCTTGATTTCTTTTTTTGACTGAGTAAAGTTTAAGATTTTTATATATTCATTTTAAGATCTCATGACTATTTATTTACATATTATTTATTATTTGAGGAGAGGGTATTACTTAGCACTGTAGGTTGCCAAGCTGCTGGTATGTATCTCTAATTCACCAGATAATTTAAAAGAGTACCATTATATATTTATTATTATTATTTATTTGGCTATAAATCAAAACTAGTACTGTAACAGGTGGTTCTCTTGCCCAGTAATCTAGAGCGGAGGCAATACTACCTTCCCAAATGAAAACTGTGGAGAAAATGGTGAATGCTATTAGCCTTCTCTGAGAATTAAATTTGTGTGCGTGTGTGTATAATTTGTTTTAAAGGCAGCTGCCGTGCATAAGGGGCACTGGAAGTTGCTACAGTAAACAAGCAGATAGGTGATTAAGGAAACTGGTAGCTAGGCCAAAGGCCCAGCTCTGTAAATGATCAGTGTAGAGTTCTAGTCTGGGTGTGAATGTTGGAAACCAATATCATGGCCAACAGTACACATTTACTTTATGCTCATAAGGCCAGACAGCATTTGATGAAATGGTCAATGAATCAGATTTGTATGCATTTTTTTCTACATTAACCTTTTGGATACAAGTGGTGTGACTTGAGAGACCAAACCCTGTGGAAATCAGACCTGTTTAGTGCCAAGGAGCAGACCTAAGGACCATGGCCCCTGTCCCTCACATATCTAGTGTAATACTTGGTTGGAAGTGGTGGATTTCAAACCAGATGTGTCAGCACAGTTGACATAGCAGCAACTTTTCTTACTTTTATAGTGGTTGAGGTCTCTGTCAAGGTGTATATGAATAATTATTATTTCCCAAGCCTTACTCTCAAAACTATAACTATTCCTACACATGTCTGGAAGTGTAATTCCCAGTTGCAATATTGATCATTATTTCTACTTAAGAAAGAGTAATGGAATTATTAGGTCATTTAAGATAAACATGCAAGTGTGTGTGTGTGTGTGTGTGTGTGTGTGTAAATGAGTATATACTGATTGATCAAAATGCACATTGCGTGACACAGATACCCCAATCTCCAAACTTTACAAGGAGAAGATAACAGCTGCTTATCTGGAGCCATGGAGCCAGGATCCACAATATCTCTCTCTCTCTCTCACACACGCACACACACACACACACACACACACACACACACACACACACACACACACACACACACACACACACACACACACTTCATTGCACCACAGTTACAAATATGATTTTGTCATAGGCCAAGTGGGTGCAAATGACCTGAGACATACCTCACTGTTATATGAAAAGAGACATTATTGATCTCTCTGAAGATGTGTCACAGACATGTATGTGTCTTGCATTGAGCAGCAGTCTACCTTTACCAAGGATGATGCCACAATATGAAAAAAATGACTGATTTTAAGAATTGTCTTAGTTTCTGGTGTCATTCCAAGGTGATTCAGTATCTTTCAACATTGGAGGACTTGGATAACAGATCATGTTGGTTTTCCAAGGATGATCTGAACCTGTCCCCCCGAGCTTTCATATATTGGCTAAAACTTGTATAGAGCCTTTTTTAGGCAGTGCCAAAATGACAAACCTTTCAGCACAGCAAAAAACTCAAAGCAACATTATGGTATTAATACTCAATGCTAGGATCCTCAACAATAAACCCTACATCTCACAAGCTCTCCTCACTCAGGAGAATATAGACATCTGTGCCTTTACTGAGACTTGGTTTAAAGCAGCAGAAAATACTGGCGGTGCAAGGCTACAGCGCCTTCCACACATTTAGACCAAGAGCAGCACACACAGAGTCTAAAGGTGGAGGTGTCTCAGTCTACATCAGCGACAAGTATACCTCCTGGTTGGTTAAACAGGGTGATGCCCTGGAGTTCATCCACATGCTAGTCACCACAGATAAAGTCCCTTACCATATCCTAGTGAACTATAAGTCACCATCTATGCCCCAATAATCTTATAACTTGTACCTAGCCCTACTGGAGACACTCACCATCCAAGTATATACCTTATTCATGGGGGACTTTAACTACCCCTCTATAGACTGGGAAACACACACTGCCTCAAACTCACAGGCACATTTCTTGGACTTTGTTAACAGAAATACCCTGGACCAGATACTGTGCACTACAACCACAAGATCAAACATCTGGACCTAGTACTCATCAACATGGAGGAGCACTGCACCCCTCCTCCCATATTACATTGTCATTGGTGAGGTTGGATCACAAAGCTTTCTCCTGCAAAATGAAAATCAGTTTTGAAAACCCAGCAAAACCTGTAACAGTTAGGAATTATTCTGAAGCAAACTAAGTCCTACAGAGCAACAATCTGTCAAGATTCAATGTCCCTCCCCCCAAAAAGCAACCAATGCAGAATCATTCACAGAACCCATGTACAAATATGTGAGTGGCTGTGTACAGGCTGCAGTACCTACCAGAAGTAAGCCTATAATAAACACCAAAAGCAAACAGAACAGGTGAAATTGCAACCTTAACATAGTACACAACAAAAGGAAAAAACAGTCACAGCCAAAATCAGAAAGTGCTACTCTCATGAAGGCAAGAACTCACTATTTAAATTAAACAAAAAAACTAACAGGATTAATTAAATCCAAAAAGGAGGCCAATATAGCCTCTCAGGCTAAGGAAAACCACAAGACTTTCTTCAGCTATGTCCGAAACTTTAAAGGCAACACACAGTAGTCGTCTGAATTTGTGGTAAATGGCACCAACTTCAATAAACAGAAAAACATAGTGAATCTGCTGGCTGACAAATTCAGTTCAAATTTCACCCCCCCAACTCCTCCCACTACCCCCTGTGAAATTCCTTCTAGATATCCCCAACTATCAGCAGCAAGCAAGTCTTGGCAGTAGTTGCCAAGACCTAAAACACTGCCTCAGTGGGCTACAACAATATTCTGGGTTCCAAATTAGCTTAGAACATGATTTTCAGGACCACTTGAGACACTTTTCCACTACAGCCTCAAAACAAGTTATGTACCAAGTGAATGGAATAATACAGTGGTCATCCCTTTTCACAGGGGTGGTCCCTCAGCTGACCCTGGAAACTACAGACCCATCAGTCTGACAAGTCTAATATGCAAAGCCATTGAAAGAATAATCATTGAAACAATCAACAAGAACATTTGCAACCTACAGACACTAGACCCATCCCAGTTTGGCTTTGCCAAGGGAATGTCTTGCTTACTTAACGTGGTAGGCTAATTTTAGAGGGTCACCAAGGCAATACATGAGGGAAAGACAGTGCATACCACATACCCTGACTAGGTTAAGGTGTTTAATGTGATTCCTCCACTGAGATGCTGTTGACAAACTCACCAAACTAGGCATAAGTCCTTACATAATTTGCTGGATTGCCAGATAGCTCACAGATAGGACCCAAGAAGTCAGGATTGGTGAGACCACCTCCACCAAGAGACTGTTCACCAGCTGAGTACCTCAGGGATCCATGCTGCACCTGCTCCTATTTGGCATCTACTTCTGAGATGTCAAAGCTAATGTCAAGGGCCTCCAGCCCACCAAGTTCACAGATGACTGCACATTTCTCATGACACTAACATCCTGCAAGAGGCCCTAACACTGACAAATTATTGGTGCCTAACCCATGGTTTAAAAATCAACACCAAGAAGTGCATCATAATTCCTTTGGGAAAACATCCACATAAGCCAATTACTCTATCAATAAAATACCCCTAAGACTTGATCAGGTAGTTAGGGATCTGGGAGCATATGTACATAGTAATCTGGCGTTTGACCAACATGTAGCCTGGATAACAAGAAAGTCATTCTATGTTACCAAACTTATAAGTAAGGATATTGCATCCAGGTCCAAAGAAGTTATAGTACCACTTTACTCAAGCCTCATTAGACCCAAGATTGAGTGCAATACCCCCTTTGACATGTACCTGACCAGACATTTGCAACAGTTGGAATTTCCTCAGAAGTTCCTCACCAGAAGAATCCAGGGAATTAACTTACTGTCATGTTTAGATCTAAGCCTGGCAAATAAGGAATACTCAGATACAGACCTAATGTATCTTTTGCACATTCGCAAAATAAACAGAACTACAAACACTATATCCAAGGATTTAAACTTTGCCTGTGACATAAATGCAACATGCTTGTGAGAGTGATGCGTCTCAAAGGACCCCTGCACTATGGAATAGGCTCCCCATCCATGTGAAGCAGAGTTCATCGCTGACCCCATTCATAAATAACCTTGACCAGTGGATGGGAAATCATAAATTCATCCCAGACCTGGCTCCTGTGTCTCTAATTGACAGATACAGACAGTAAGTAAAATATTATCTAACATACCACCCACAAAGTCCTTAGCAAGCTCATAACTAACAGACCACTTTTAATAGACAACCAAGGTATATCAGGACACAACTGGGTTGAATTGCACGGCTAGGCTTATAAAGGCCTGGTGGTCATTAGCTTGGTATATACCTGTCAGCCTATGAACAAGCACTGCAACACAGATGATCAATACCATTCAGTTCCTATCCATGTGAAGCTGAGTCCATCTATTATCCAATTTAAGTGCAATCTAGACCAGTGGATGGAGAATAGGAAAGTTACAATGGACCTGGCATCCATGTCCCTTATGGACAGACATAGCTTATAAATGCCTAGCCCTCAATGTCCTATTTGAATACAGGATGTCATTATTCATTCAGGAAAACTTGGCTAGGCTGAGAAAGGTCTCCTGGGTTGTTAGCGTAGTAACAATTTATGAATCTGTGAAAACCAGTATTTCAACATTCACCATAATGAAAAAAAAATCAACCAAAAAAAAAAGACCACAAAAGAAATTTATCTGAATAGTAGTAGTGTTCTGGTAAGGGTTTCTTTAAAGTTAAGGTGCAGGGTTAGGGGCAGAGTTAGGGTTAGCACATATTAGTAAGGTGCATAGGGTTTCACCCTGCACCACCTGACTAATGTATGCCAACCCTAACCCTGCCCCTACTCCTAACCTCCACACTGCACCTCATCTTTGAAAACCCTTTTTGTAATACTAATACTACCACTAGACAAGACACACTGGGGCATGTAGCACATGCACCACTGCACATGCACACACACGCACACACAAAGTCAAACATAGTCACACTCGAAAACACAAACTCTAGCACCTTCCTTTGCCTTTAAGCCTTACCACAAGCACTTATGTAAGTACTCGCACTAATGCAAAAACTTTCAGTTTATCTAAAAATGTTGACATATGGATCGTAAATCCGCACTTACCTTATCCACATGCATTTACTTTTCTTACTTCTGGTATCTTCAACGTTTGACAAATTGAACATTCAACCATATTTCAAAGTCATTCACTCTGCCAAAGAACTGCAAATTTGACAAAATTAAACTGTACCCATACATCTGTATACATTACAGTAATGTATGGTAGGATCATCTATTACAGTATGATTTAAGTCATGCCTGCCTAAATTTGGTTACAAAGGTAAGGCCCAAGGGAAAGCAATAGATATGCAAGGTGTGATTAAATCCTTCTGCAGTAGAAAATTGCTTTTAGTATTGAAAATGAACTTCAAAGCAAGAACATGTGAGCTTCTCCATCTGCATGCAAACACTATGCCAGGTAATACTCCAGTCCTTTAAAATAAAATTAAATAGTTATCTTAATCATATCCATTTATTTCTCACTACGGGGTATCTGAGAAGTAGACTTGAGAAACATCAAAACCATCATACTGCATGTTGATTTTGTATGATCTTCCTTTTTTCTGCAGTAAAAAATGTACAATTATTAAAAATCATAAAGTGCAAAACAAAAACAAGAGCTCTTACATCCATGTGCAAACACTTCATCAAATGGCATTTGCAACCATTTAAAATAAAGTAAAAATTCATCTCTTGCTTATATTTGGTTATTCTTTCTCACTATCAGGTAGTAAAGAACAGAGCTCACCAAAGTATTGAGGAAGCAATGTTTTATGTTTCATCCCCAGTGATCATCTTTTTAGAAACACCTTTGCACTGCAGAATTGCTACAGCCCCCATATATTGACAAAAATGAACTGGTCGACCAAACAAACAAACACCACCGGCACACGTCCAGGAAACAGTGTAAGGAACGTAGCTAGAACAGCAGCTCTTGAATGCACATAACACTCCACCAAAAATCCACCAACGAAGCTAATAAAGCAACTTCTTTATTGCACGATACACTGAGACAAATACAAACACTAGTTAAGCGCTTTCATCTGCCATGCGCAGACTTCATCAGAACTAGTGCATCCACCATTACAACATATTTAAACAAGACTTGGCGCCAAAAACCACAGAACTTTCTTAAAGACACAATGTATCAAATCTTCACTAGATGTACGTGATCAATATAATAAAAATGATTAATGTAGTACTTCATACAATAACCCTGGTTAAAATCTTAAAATGTATTAATAGAATTAATAGAAAAACACTTGTAAAAACACTTATAAAACTTATATAAAGTACATATGTAAATATTGTGAATATCTCGTGAACAACTATACCACTAATTTAATACCAAGAGATCATTGTTAGCAAGTATTAGGACATACTATTACTTAGAATCCATGATCAAAAAAGGTTTAATACTAATATATTCATTAATACCTGGACTCCTAGTAGCATCTGTCAGCATCTGCCATTTACTTTCCTTACATGCTAATCTTGTTTTCCAATCGCCTCCATATAATAAATCCGGCTCTTGATCTATAATAATAAATGAGAATGTATGATGTTCCCCATGTTCATTAATATGTCTATATAGGGCATTTTTACAATCTTTAACCTGTATCCTATAATAATGTTCGTACAGAACAGAGCTCACCAAAGTAATGAGGAAGCAATGTTTTATGTTTCATCCCCAGTGATCATCTTTTTAGAAACACCTTTGCACTGCAGAATTGCTACAGCCTCATATATTGTATTTTACTGGCTCCTGGTGTACTTTGCACAGCTGAGTTAGCTTAGCATTTAACTGCCTTATGGGACAATCAATGTGAAGTAATTGTGCATGCTTCAAAGAAAAAAACATGAAGAGTAAACCAAAGGTATTTTTGTGTTGGTAAACAATTACAGTGCTTCAGTATTATTCCTTTATGTGTTGAATTATTTTTGGCTCTAGAAGCTGCATTTTTGCTCAGGTGAATATATATATATATATATATATATATATATATATATATATATATATATATATATATATATATATATATATGTATAAAATATTCAACCAGCATGACAGATCAGTTGAGTTTTTCCCCAGTACTGTAATTTTCACTCCCTGCAGTTTTCACTTTAGCCATCATTTTGCTTTTGTTTAAACAAGGCAAAACTTACCCTGCTTTCATTGGTGTGCCTTTGAAGTGTCAAATTAATATAGTCACCAGATGCTGTACTTTGTGTGGTAGAATGAATATGTGATTCCACTGCAATAAGACCAGCCTCACAGGACAAGCAAATTGTTCTACTGTACTATATTTTTTTACTTGTATGACTGATGTGGCAGCTTTTTACTTTGGTGTTATTTTGATTTGTTACTCTGATTTTGATTTGTTAGTTTGTATTAAAATTAACAGTAATTAAAGACTGAAGAATTAAAATATGCTGCACTTTTAGCTTTTTGGAAATTGTTTCTTGTAAGAAAATGGCAGGGAATTTACTTTCACCTTCTCATTATAAAACACGTTTCAATTCATAAAAAGGCATGTACACAAAGCCATTAATAATGCAGCAGTATGTTCCTGCTGTCCTGATTACTAGCCAATGACATTGATCTTTTACTTGTTTGTACATGCAAGCCAGCATGAAAATGACTTCTCACATTGAGCACACTACACATCTACAATGTTTACAAAAACAGCAGTGTCCACATAAATGAACCCAGTGAAATTCATTGTTGCTGAAATAAAAAGAAAAGATGAAAAACAATAAGACACCAAAAGAAACTAACCAAGTAGAAAAATAACATCACCAGCTTAGTGGGCTGGCTAATTATCTAAACTAAGATTAAACTACGAAAAAACTTTCAGTAAATTGTAAAACTAACAAATCCTAACATAACCCTCAGTACACTTTTAATTGAAATAAATATTAACTGACATTTAAAAATGATTAAACAGTAGCTCTGTGCATATGTACGTGTGTGTGTGTGTCTAGTTTAATATATATATAGAGAGAAAGATACAGATATGGGCAGGTACCTTTGCCTTACAGTAAGAGACTCAATGGTTCAGTTCTTAGCTGGGGTGTCCTCTGTGTGGAATATGCAGCTCCACCTAGCTTAGAGTGGGTTTTCTCAGGTTCCTCCCACATTCCAAAGACATGCAGGTGGACCAAACATTCCAAATTTGCTGTACATATGAGTGCATGTCTGTGGTATGTAAGAATAACCACCGCAGGGGTAACCACTTGGCAGTGTGAACATTGGTTCTGGATGATGGTCACTGTTGATGTGACAGCCTAACCTCATGTAAAAAAAGGAGCTATGAATAAATATACATATGAATCTACTACTAAGCTAATCAACAGAAATGCTGACAAGCTTTACATTCACACTTATACTTCAACAAAAACACACTGATTCTATAGCACATGCTCCAAGGCTAATCTCTGGAAAATGCAAACAAAAACAACTGTTTCTTGCAGGGGTCCAAGCTGCACTCCTCACGCCACCTGCTAATTATACATACTAACTATAAAATTCCACTATCCCTGGGGAAAGGGCATATCCCCTGCCCTGGGGAATGATGATCTTGCACAGTTGTTGACCATTCACATATGTTGATCAATTGAGGAATAACAATACATAGGCTGACCATAATGAATTTTGATTTTTTGATTTATGTTGGGATTCCAATTATATACAAGTATATATATATATATATATATATATATATATATATATATATATATATATATGGTTCCACTTCATATCATCGAATTTCAAATCATCAAGATGAAATCGTCGAAAACTCATTTAGTCGAAAACTCATATCATCGAATCTCAAATCATTGAAAACTATAAAGCAACTAGAAATAACATTCCACAAAGTTTTTACTACCCCACTGCACCCCCCATGTGGGGGGGCTCTGCCCCCACACCCCCCGTAAATAAATATACCAACTCCAAAGTCGCACTACAGTGGGGGAAAAAGGTAATTTCCTAACTCCACTGTAGTGCGACCTTGGAGTTGGTATATTTAATTACAGGGGGTGTGGGGGGTGCAGGGGGGCTTTCCCTCCTGCATAAACGTAGTAAACAGTGTCTGGGATGTTATTTCTAGTTGCTTTATAGTTTTCAATGATTTGATATTTGATGATATGAGTTTTCAACAATTTGGTCTAGATGATTTGAAATTCGATGAAATGATAATTCGATGATATGAAATGGAACCATATATATATATATATATATATATATATATATATATATATATATATATATATATATATGGGTCTACCTGAAAACGGCGAAATCGCAGATCGCCGACAGTGAGAACACCGTCACCGGAAGATCGACAACGGAGAAGACCGACAGTTGAGAATTCCAACGCTGAGAACACCGACATGTTAAGGTAAGTGTGCGATAGGGCTGGACGTTAGGGTCAGGGTGTGGGTAAAATAAGTGTGTGATAGTGACAGACATTACGGTAGGGTGCGGGTCAGGTAAGTATGCGATAGTGACGGACTTGAGGGCTAGGGGTGGATTAAGTGAGTTAGGGTTAGGGTGCGGGTAAGGTAAGTGTGCGATAGTGACAGACTTGAGGGTTAGGGGCAGATTAAGTGAGTTAGGGTTAGGGTGCGGGTAAGTGTGCGATAGGGACAGACTTGAGGGTTAGGGGCAGATTAAGTGAGTTAGGTAAGTGGTGCGATAGTGATGGACCTTAGGGTTAGGGTTTGGGTTAAGGTTAGTGCATAGATATTTGTGTATGTAAGGTTTAGTGTAGGTTTGTAAGGTTTTTGGTGTGCTTGTGTTGTGTGTGTGTTTTTCGGGAAAGGTATTTGTTTTGTTGATTGTCAGGATTTTGGTTTGTCGGGCATGTGAAGTTTCGTGTTTTTGAACTTTTTTTTTTTCGTTTTTTTCATGTCGGTTATTTATTTGTCGGTGTTTTGGCGTGTCGGTGTTATCAGGTAGACCCATATCTATCTATATATATACATATATATACGGTTCCCCTTTATAATCTCAAAAATTACTGGAATCTCAAATTTCAGTATCTCGTGACCATAAACATAAAGGTGAATTTTTAAAATAACAAAAGTGCATAATCGTGAATTTGAATATCTGAAATTCACGGTTATGGCTTTACGCTACATTACGTGCAGTGTTTTGTGTGGATGGTATCTGGTGTTGTGTGGATTTAGATGGAATTTAAGGTAAGTGAGTGTTTTGTAAAGGTTTTGGGTGGGAGTTTGAGTGTATGGGAGTGCGTTTGTAAGTTGCATGTGTGGGTTAGGGTAGGCAGGTGAAAGTATGAGTGTGTAAGTGTTGGATGGGTTGGTATTTGTATGTGTGTGTGTGTGTGTGTGTGTGTGTGTGCATGCACGTGTGAGGGACTGTAGAATATCTGGGTGTGAGTTTACTTTCTTTTTCTGTTTGTGCGATCTCAGAGTTAGTATATATAAGTAGGGAGGGTGGAGTTGCAGCCCCCCACATTGGGGGTGCAGGGGGGCTTGCCCCCCTGCTTATTTCTAGTGTAGGTTTGTGGATGTGTGATGTTATGTTTTTGTCTGTTTTTTTGTTTTGTACTTTGAGTGTTGTGGTGTATGTGTGGTGTGGTGTATGCGGTTTTAGGGTGTCAGTGTCTTGTGGATTCACCTTTATGGTTTCCACATACTGAAATTCGAGATTTTAGTATTTTGAGATTATAAAGGGAAACTATATATATATATATATATATATATATATATATATATAATATGTATACATCTACACACACACACACACACACACATATATATATATATATATATATATATATATATATATATATATATATATATATATACACACACACACACACACACACACACACACACAACACACATATATGTGTGTATATATTTATACAAATTTTATATTTCCATTTGTTTGAGTTGTTCAAGTTGTTATCTAGCATTTAACAGTATTTAGATTAAGTTATATACACAAGAAAATTAAGTAATAAGACTGATGTGTTGTGATTTTAAAATTGTTGCTGATTTTTAAAAAAAAGAATTTATATTTATTTACATATACATTTTACCTTGTATAACACTAGCTCTTTAAATTTCTCAAGTTATGTTAATTGGTTTTATAATTAATTAGCTCATCTTAATTGACAGTTTTATTTTAACAGAGGACTCTTGGTGTTTCTTTGTCTGAAGAAGTTCATGTATTTCCTGAACAAAAGCACTAACAATAAACTGGTTAGAATTCTACAGCTTGCTGCCTATCTTTGTTTTTGTTTTTGGTTACAAGTTTATTTTTTATTTTGTGGGCACCACTAAGTGTCGCCCCACACTGGACCAATAATCAAGGAGCCTGAATCCTCATGATTAACACAGCAGAGGGATGTTCACTTGCAATACAAATGGATATACTGAGTATTTCCAAATGCAGACCACTGCATCAGGTACAATTTCCCTTAAAAGAGTACACAGGGAACACACTCAGTCCAGGGTCTGGATGTCTCTTTATCTGTCTCCCTCCAGATCACCAATAAGACTCCACACTGGTACAGCTGTAGGCTTAGGTCCTCAGCCGAGTGGCCAAGTCAAGTCCTCCAGCACCCTCTCTGTAAACCCAGTGCTTAGTGTCTGTGTCCCAAGTGGGTGACACACACACACACAAACACACACACACACACACACCCCTGGGAAAGGCTGGTACAAATTACCCGCTCTACCAACTTTGCCCAGACTATAAGGTAGATCTGATGTTGTTAATCTTTGTTCATTCCTTACTGATGGGTATCTGTTCCGTCCCCGAACAGAGTCGGCAGTTATAACAAGCATGTGCCAGCCAAAAAACTCTTTGAGAGTGCTTATATTTATTTGGTGACACTGTGTGGGCCACTCCAGAAGGCCTAGCCATCTTGGTGAACTACTACCATTTGTATTAGTATTAATATTATGCAGTATAATTGGATACCATTTTAAGGGCCTTATAATACTGACTGATGGCAGTGATAAAAAGAAGTTATGTTCTTATCAAAATGTTCCATCTGTGTTGTTGATCTTTATTCATTCATTATTAATGGGTATTGGTTCCATCATCGGAACCGAGTCAGCCATTATAACAAGCTTGCATCAGTCAAAAAACTCTTGAGCTACACTTACCCCTATTGCCCCTCTCTCTAAATCCTCAGATCTCATTTGCCGCATATAGTATCAAGATGTGTTAGACCAGCTCTCAAGCTAAGTCATTTAAAAATGTATACTTCCCTAAAATTTTTTCTAGTTTACCTGTGAAATTTCTAATTTTTTAATAGTCATTTAGAGTTTGCTTACCTGTTGAAGTACTTTCTTCTTTTCTTTACCAGGTTTTGTGGTATTCTTCATACCATTGCTGATACCATGGCCTTCCTTTACCTCTGAAGCAACTTTCAATACCATTGCTGGTATCCCCCCTCTTTTCTCCCTTTCTTTACCCATTGTTGGTAACAAAAAATAAAACCCTCTTTCCTTTCTTCACTGTGTACGTGTGTATTTTGCTGATTGTTTCAGACATATTGTTGTCGGATAAGTGCTTTGTTTATTACTGATGATGTCCAATAAAAAAGGAACAACAGGCTTAAAGCATTGTGATCAGTGCAGCAGAAAAATGCCGAATTCAAGATAGTCATTTGTCTTGTGTTTACTGTCTCGGGGTACCGCATCTGAAAGTTGAATCCCCATGCGAGATATGTAAGGGCTTTAGTGCCTTGACTGAAAGAAAAAATAAATGGATACCCAAGGGTCTTCTAAAAACTCCTTTCTCTGAGGCTGTTTCTGAGATGGAGGGCTCAACCCCTCCTAAAAAGGAACACGAAAAGAGGAGCCAATCTGTACCATCCTCTCCACATTTTAGTGAATCAAAACTGGTCAAATCTATGGAACCGAAAGCAAAACTTCCTAAACTGACACCAGCAATCTCGGCACCAAGGTCTCAAACCCCTTCTACAGTACTGTCCTCTGTACCAGGGCCTCATCCATCAACTACGGTACTGTCCTTGGCACCAGTGCCTCAAGCTCCCACTACGGTATCACTCGTGACTATGGAACCGCCCAAAACTTTATCTTCTGTGGTACAAGTTACTGCTACAGTACAGATGCCCCTTTTGGCACCAAAAATAGTTTTCCCAACTCTTGCCTCTGCAGGCTCACAGCTGGTTCCTTTGGCACCAGAGACCCATATATATATATATATATATATATATATATATATATATATATATATACATATATATATATATATATATATATATATATATATATATAAAATCTGTCTTCTGAACCACAGCTGACATAGGGACTCTTTGGTGATAAACAGGTTAGGAAAGCGGATGTATTCTTCATTGACCTTTGCCATTCATTCCTTGAATTCCTTGGCACATTTTACCCAGCTCTAATCTCGGAACTCTCGGGAACCTTAGCAGGAGCAGTTTCTGATGAGGTACACGACAAAGTTGCCTCACAGCTTGCCACCATGGAATCTATATGTAACTCGTCCATGCGGTTGATTTCACATACTACCGAAGGGGAGGCTAGAGCAGCGGGTGCAGGCGTTGTCATGAGAGAATGCCTGGATGCGCCTTTGCGATTTTGCAGACCCTTTTAAGTCTTCCTTTCTCAACACTCCCGTGGAGGCCTCTTCTCTTTTTGGCCCAAAGGTAAAAGACACTTTAGCCAGGTGTGAAAAGGATGGTAAGACACTGTCTGCCATGGGCATGTGTTTTTCCAACCCCCCCAATGATCCTACTCTAAGAATCAGAGGAGTGGAAATATGCAGTACAAGAAATCCCAGGGTCCTTTCCATGATACATGTGGCGAGTTTATCCCCAGTGCAGAGAGGGAAACTCATCTGGAAGATGCCCCTACAGAGGCAAAGGGGGGCTGCGTAATCAGAGATCTAGAGATTCTTTCTCTGGACAGCCTTATCAGTGCTCCTGAAGAGCAGCCTGATTACTTACCTCTGGAAGCAGTCGGGGGATGATTTTCTCTGCACCACTTTGCCTGGCAAATGATAACCACAGATTTTTGGGTGCAGATGATAATTACCAGAGATTGTCACATACCTTTCAATCTTTACGCAAAGCCGGTAAGGCATATTCCCAACGATTCACCCAGTCAAAGGTAAGCAGCAGCTCAAGAAATGCAAAAGCAGCTTCTAAAAAAAGAGTCATCTAAGCAGTCCCACCAGACCATATAGGATCCGGATTTTACTCAAGGTTCTTTTTAGTGCCAAAAAAGATGGGACTGGAGACCAGTCTTGGACCTCAGCATCCTAAACAAATTTGTCAAACAAACAAAATTTTGGATGGTTACAGTTCAGTCTATCCTACCTTTTGTAGAGAAAGATGATTGGATGTGCTCAATAGATCTTCAGGATGTATATTACCACATTAAAATGGACAAATTCTCCAGAAGATTCCTCCTCTTCTGGCTGGGAGCCAATCACTATCAATTCTGAGTGCTGCCCTTTGGTCTCTCTACGGCCCCCAGAGTGTTCATCAAATGCATGTCAGTGTTAACAGCTCACTTGAGACTTCAAGGATACCGGGTGTTTCCATATTTAGATGACTGGCACCTTACCGCCCCCACCAAGCATCTACTGGTTATAGCCTTACATTATACCCTAAAGCTAGCAAAATCCTTAGGGATCTCAATAAACAAGGAGAAATGCAAGCTGACTCCTTCTCAAACTCTGGAATTCATAGGGGTAACTTTCAATAATCAATCTTGCCTAATCTCCCTCCCATTTTACAGATTAGAAAGACTAAGGTCCCAACTCCAGGTGATACTCTCTCAGGACAGAATTTCAGCACGGGCAGTCCTTCAACTACTAGGATCAGTGTCGGCATCGATTACAATAGTTCCCCTGGCCAGACTACACATGAGGCTCCTACAGTCACTCTTACTAAATCAGTGGTCCCCTTTGACTCATCCTATGTCCTTATTTTGGTGGATGAAGCCAGAAAAAGACCAATGGAGTCATCCTTTCTCCCCCTCTCAACCCAAGGCCATAGTGACTACTGACGCTTCCCTGATGGGGTGGGGGCATTTCCAGGGAAAGGCAATCCAAGGCACTTGGTCACCCACGGAGGCCAACCTGCACATCAATGTTCTACAACTGAAGGTAGTGCTTCTAGCGTTGCAAGCATTCCAATCTGTTCTCCCTTCAGGGACAATTGCTCTTCAGTCTGACAACATGTCAGTAGTCTGGTATATCAACAAACAAGGCGGAACCAAGTCCTACCCCATGTGTTGAGAGTCTATGAGAATTTGGCAATGGGCTATAGCTTCCAGCCGCTTTCTGACAGCAATCCACATTCCTGGAGGTTCCAACTTAATTACAGACAAACTGAGCAGATGCATTCTCCTGCCTCACAAGTGGTCCCTCAATCCTATCATAGTGGTGAAAGATCTTCAGTCGCTGGGGCCAGCCTTGCTGCGATCTATTTGCATCCCCCACAATCCACAAATGCAGCAGCTACTTTGTCCTAATTCCCCCACAGGGGATTCCCTGAGTGAAATCTAGTACATGATTGGTCCACAGGACTTCTTTATGCTTTCCCTCCCCTTCCTCTGATCCTACAATTTCTAAAGAAGGCTCATTGGTTGAGAAGCAGAGTGATCCTCATTACACTCTATTGACCCTGACAAGTTTGGGTTTCCTTTCTTTGGGCTCACCTAGTACATCAACCATGGATTCTGGATCCAACTCCGTCATTGCTGTCACACCGACAAGGGTTGATACATCCAAACATATTGAGCCTCAAGCTGACAGCTTGGTTCCTCCACTTCCGGTAATTGCCAGGCAAAATAACCTGTCCTCCCCTGTATGTCACATTTGTCTAGCTTCCCATAAACCACCCGCCAGGAAGCTTTATCTTAGCAAGTGAAAAAGACTCATAGTTTGGTCTCAAGAGAAGGGAATAGACCCATTTTCAGCTCTGCTTGCTTTGGTACTGGACTATTTATCAAACCTCCTCCATTTTGGAGTGGCAGCTTCAACTATTTGAGTACAGCTGGTGGCTATCTCTAACTTCCACAATGGTTTCCAGGACTCATCCTTAATTTCTCACCGTCTTTGTAAAACCCTCTTGAAATGTGTCACGTGCATTAGGCCACCCTTCAAAGAGCTAATCAAGCCCTGAAATTTTACAGTAGTTCTACAATCCTTGACTCATCCTCCTTTTGAATCTGCTGCCACTTGCAATATAAATTTTTGTCCTGGAAAACTTTATTTTTGGTAGCTATTACCTCGGCAAGATGAGTATCTCAACTACAAGCATTGTGCATAAAATGTCCTTACATGGTTTTCCATAAAGACAGAGTATCACTCCGGACTAATCCCACCTTCTTACCCAAAGTTATTTCCGATTACTTGATGTGCATAGACAATTGCAGTTCTACTTGGACAGGACTAAATCACTACGAAAATCATTAACAGCATCAGATAAAGAAGTTATGTTCTTACCCATAATGTTCCATCTGTGTTGTTGATCTTCATTCATTCATTACAACCCGCCATTCCCATCTGAAAGACTCCTGGAGGTTCGGATTTGGTCCTGCCTCATGATAGGGAAGTTGCTCAGATAGGTCTCCACTTTCACTCTTCTTTTCTTATGGGCAAACTCGATCTGAGGTGATAGAGAGAGGGGCACTATGGGCAAGCTTAGCTAGAGAGTTTTTTTGGCTGGAGTAAGCTTGTTATAACAGAACCAATACCCATCAGTAATGAATGAATGAAGATCAACAACACAGATGGAACGTTTTGGTAAGAACATAACTTGTTTTTATCATTGCCACCAGTCAGTATTATAAGGCTCTTAAAATGGTATCCAGTTATACTGCTTAATATTAATACTAATAAAAATGATAGTAGTTCAACAAGATGCCTAGGCCTTCTGGAGTGGTCCACACAGTGTCATCAAATAAATATAAGCACACTCAAAGGTTAGATATTAATGACCAGCCACAATAAAAGTTTTAAATGGATTTAATAATTAAAAATAAAAGTGCATGAAAATACTGAATCTATATTTACAGTAAACCACAGAGTTCAAATCACAGAAAATATTGAAAACAACACTGATAGGCAAACTCATACAAATACAGAAGAACAATCTCTAAACTAAGCTTCACTGTATTCCTGACTGAATCTAAGAGAATTTACTGTTCCCTTATAACTTACTTGAGCAGGGCAAGATGAAATACATGAGCAGTCTTTCTAGTTAGGCTCCCAAACAGAATATTCTATCTTCTGAGATATCTCTTTGTAATATCTAAAATATAATTTCCAAGAGGGCTGGTAGAATGTCCTCATCTGGACACCTGACTTTAGGCTCTCACATTATTCCCTTCTGAAGCTAAGACAGGAATTGAACATAGATGGTTGTAATACACATCCATATGTTTATGGCAGTGTTTGGAGACCTCCCCTCTTTTCACTGAGCTAATGAACAAAGGCTCTGTCCCAGACGCATTGTCTCCGGTCTTACTTAGCACTGTGGGGTGATGTTCAATGATTTAGCAGCACATTTACAGTTCTCTTAATTTTCTTAAAATAATCCTGCTGGTTAACCATTGTTGTGCCAGTGTCCCCTATTAAAACATATATATTTAATTCAGATACCATAATACATGTACATTTCTCTTAATTTCAGCAGGGTGCACTGTTGATACATTTTAAGACAATTAACACAAGCAGAGCTCACAAATATATTTTCAGCACAAGCACTATACAATTACGCTCAGTATACAAATGACATAGTTATTTAGAAAATTACAGCTTGCTGTGCTGGCACAAGTCATACATCCACTGCCCTATTTCTCCCTGGCATGGCTGGCAGTAACTCTTATTATTACATCTCTCCCCCCTTTGAAGACTCAAGCTAGTTCCATCAAGGCCAAGTTTGTTTAGCATTTGGAGTCTGCTGCATCTGTTTTTGGGTACTGTCATACATTGTTTGGGTCGTTTTCATTTTTACCTGTCTTGGGCAACTAAGAGGATGGAAGTTGCTGTGGCAGGTATGGAAAGCATTGTGAACGAGGAGAATGTAGACAGGAGACTGGTGGGTCTACTGGTGAATAGCACTAATCCACTTTTGGGAAGTAGGAACGTTGAGAATTAATCAAGAAATGGTTGACAGCAGTAACAATGGACAAGGGGTATGCAATTTAAAGAGAGACATTGAAAATGACTTATATAGATTCAAGTGGCTTCAGTGTCAAAGATTTCACTTTGAAGCTTGCTTGAATCTAAATGTTGTCCCTTGAGGACTCAGAGTCTTGACTATGCCGATGTATGGCAACACATATCCCAGCCTTCTGGCAATGTGGCAAAAAATAAATCTTGATATGAGTAGAGCGTATATCCAACTATTATTGGAATTCTTTTTGCCATTAGAACAGGAACTGAATGATAAGATTCACAGACAAAAAACAGGAACTGATGGGAATGTATGGCGAAGATGCAACTGAGATATTTTTTACAAGATCTAATAGATAAGGTGCTACATTATGAAGCACGACTTTTAGAACATAAAAAGAAAAAGCTGGTGAGGGATGTCACAGACTTTGAGAATCAATATGTTTTTACTTGGCCTAGACCTGCACAGTCCACAATTCAACCAGCAACCAGTCGTAATACATCAAATACGAGGTCGTCCAACGACTACTTGCAACAACCATGGAGAACTAATCAACAGAGGAGAGGGCTTGTTCCTTCTCTTGATCGACCGGAGAGACAGAAGGAGGAGCTCCGAACGGGGTCTGAAGAGACAACCAATGGGGCCATGGAAGGAAGGGAACCAACAAACCAGTTGCTAGAAGGAGGTAGTACTTCACCTAAGCAAGTGGCATCTGTGTATTTAACACTGATGGAAGGTCCATAGGATGTTATGTCAAGAGAGGTTCAGTTGAACAACCAGGCAATGGCAAATGTGGTTAGACGGAAAATTAATATGGAAGGGGGAAACCAACAGGTTTATCCAGTCCTACCATTTCCTATTCATCTGGGAAGAAGGAAATCAATGGAGCAGGATACCCATTGAGGTCAGAAACGCAAGGAAGTGGCAGTACAACAACAGATGCATACCCTAAAGAAGATGCGGGGCCTGGAAACCTGATATGGAATATTTCCAGGTATGAACTAACTGCAGCAGAAAAAACTTTGCTGAATAAAGGCCTAAACTTTATTCCAGCTAGTGCTATGGACATTAGTGAAATTTTGTTGGCACTACGTATGTTTACATGCAATATAGCATTGAAATTGCAGTTTAATAATATTGATTTAGAGTGCAATAGTCATTTTAAGAAAAATAGTGTGTATGTACCAGTTTTACCATATAATGTAGAAACTTTTTTAAAAGCTTGTGAGAATATAATTTACAGTTACAGTCACAGTATTAACTATTACCAGAAAGAGCAAAGTCACAATTTAACATTGAATGAAAGAAAAGTACTGAGTAATTTGCAATGTAATGAGAGTATTCTTATACGGCCCTCGGATAAAGGCGGTCGTTTAGTTTTAGACTCCAACTACTACTACAATACTATGCAAGAGATGTTGTCGAAGTAAATGTATATGAGGAAGTGCCTAGTGAAATGGTATCTGGTATGCAAAATAGCACTGCAAATGTTTTACACGAGAGTAAGTGCATGGGGCTATTAACCAAGGAACTTTTACAGTATTGTACTGTTGAATATCCATTAATCCCACAGTTACATGGTCTCCCAAAAATTCACAAAGATCCAGTAACACCGAAGTTCAGGCCAATTGTGGCAGGGGCAGGTTGGTTGACAGGACCTATTTCCATATATTTGGATAGTAAACTAAAGAAAGTGTTGTGTGATTTTACATATTTGTTAAAAGACACTGAACAATTCTTGGCAGACCTGTGTGAGACTGCACAAGTTCAAAAGACAATGTTCGGGAGTTGCAATGGGCACTAGTTGTACCAATACCTATACAAACTTGGTAATGGTAGCATGGGAACTTGAGCATATGCTAATGAATCCACAGATAGCCTCCTTCAGATGGTTTGTGGATGATCTTTTTATTTTATGGAAAGTTACTGAAGAAGAACTGAAGTTGTTCTACTCATGCATTAATACAATTAATGCATTTTTGAAATTTACTTTAAATTGCTCTCGTGATAGTATAGATTTCCTAGATGTTACTGTATATAAGGAAAATTTGAACTGGGCAACCAAATTACATAGGAAACAATGCTATCGCCTTACCTTTCCACACAGGGATAGTATGCATAACCCTAGCATTTTTTGTAATATCATAGCAGGACAGGCAAAGAGAGTTTCCCGCCTTTGTTGCCAAGAACATGTGTTTGAAAGTGAACTTAACAAATTGTGAGTAGGATTCTTGGATAGAGGTTATACTGAAGGCAAAATCAGTAGAGCCTATATACAAGTGACAAGGGAGAGGGGTGGTAGAGCAAGACCCTACTACTCTGATAGAGCAACGAAGGAAATGGTGATAAATAAGCTAAGGAGATTACCAGTAATACTCATGCTTATACCGTATAGTATGGATGTGAGTAAATTTCAGAATATTATACCTCGGAATTGGCATATGCTCTTGTTTGATGAGGAAACTATAAATGTGGTGGGTAACCACCCACAATTTGTATTTAACAACAAAAAAGCTTAAAACAACAATTATGTTACCCTAAAGTAACCATGGAGGGAACCATTAGGAGTACAGATTGGAAAGGCACACAGAAATGTAGGAACTGTGCCTATTGCATGTACATAGATGAATCCCAATTTTTTAAAACATCCGGATACAGGTCACCAATGGGAATTAAGAAATTCCACGAACTGTAACACTAAGAACGTGGTGTATGTTGCTCACTGTAGAATATGTTATCAATTCTATGTAGGAAAAATCAACCGCCACCTTAGAGAAAGAATTAGAGACCATGTTTATTGTACCAGGAGAGAGGGTATGATTACAGTGCCTTAGCCAAACGCACTTTGGCTAATGGCGAAGACCATTCTTTTCTGTTTCAAATCCTGTAAGTACAAAACATCAATGTTAGGTTGGGAGATTTGGCAAATTCAACAGAAAATCTTTAAGTGAAGTGGATCCTAAGACTAGGGGCACACAGGGGATGAGGTCTTAATGATAATGTGCCCCTGAAGCCAGCCCTTAAGTCTAGGAAATTAAAATAACCCCATACACATTAATCATAACAAGGGGTATATATTTGCAGGGATGTATTTTTTTATGTTTTGTATTTCACTGACTTGTTAATAGGACCATGTTATATTGTATTGGTGTACTGTTACTTTAAAAAGCACTTTATCTTTGGATGCAATTAAGTTTAATTAATTGTTACACCAATTTGATTGGTTCTCTTGGATATCAAACAGTATTTATGTGTGGATGTGCTTTGTAGAAAATGTCTGATGAAGCAGTGGTTGTCACTGCGAAAGCGCTCACTTTTATATTTGTACAATAAATAAGAAGATTTGTTTTATTTGGTCTGTTGTGTTGCTGATTTATCCGGCTACCTTCCATCAAGGGCAAGTTTGTTTAGCATTTGGAGTCTGCTGCATCTGTTTTTGGGGACTGTCATACATTGTTTGGGTCGTTTTCATTTCTATGTGGGAATATGTTAGCCCATTCCTCATCTTAAGATATCATCTGGCATTGCACTGTGGACCCTACTTGTTGTGTCTTTCGGCTTTTCCCGGTAAGGGGTCGCCACAGTGGAACTCCGGTCCACTAATGATTGGCAGTAGATTTTTACGTGCTGAGTTGCCGGCCTTGACGCACAACCTTCAACGAAGGCACGCCCATTCACACATGTCTTCACACAGAAGACGCTCTAGCTGAGAATCGAACAGGACGTCTTACTGTGAGGCGACAACACTACCGCAGCACCACCACTGCAGTATAGTGTTGAAATGTCATATCATATGCCTGCAACCCTAGGCTCCACCATAGTATCTTGGGATTTTGCTGGTGGCTCCCTGTAGCCATAGATCTCCCTCAGACTTCTCTTGCCTCCTACTGCAAATACTCAGCACAAGGGCCTCTCTATCGTCGTAAGGCTTTATCTTGTTAACATGATACAGCCTGTGCCCCTGCCTCCTGCCTAAGAGTTCTACCATGTAGTTAACATCACTGACCTTCTTTACTACCTTGAAGGGTCACTCCCAAGCTGCCTGCAGCTTGTTGTGTCCGAAAGGAATGAAAACCATCACCTGCTGTCCCACAGCATACTCTCTGGTTCGAGCATTCCTGTCATACCAGACCTATTTCTGCTGTTGGGCTCCCACCAGGTTCTCCTGGGCCAAGGCCATGAGCATCTTAAGCCTTGTCATGAGGTTTAGGACATATGCCACAACAGATTTCTTGTGAGATTTACACTCACCCTCCCTTTCATTACAAATCAAATCTAGAGGTCCCCCTCACCCTATTCCCATACAGCAACTCAAAGGGTGAAAAACCTATGGATTCTTGGAGCGCCTCTCTGTAAGCAAACAGATGGGGCAAATATTTGTCCCACTCTCTCTTAAATTAGTCTGCAAATTCCCACAGTATTGTCTTTAGTGTAGAGTTTAACCTCTCCACAAGACCATTAGTCTGTGGGTGGTATGGGGGTGGACCTTAGGTGCTTCACTCCACAGCACTCACACAGACAAGTCAGCAGGTCTGACATGAAATCGGCACCTCTATCAGTCAGTACTTCTCTTGGGAAGCCTACTCTGCTGAAAATCTCTAGCAAAGCATTTGCCACCTTCTCTTCCCTTAATGGAGGACATTTCCACCACCTCAGAGTATCTAGCAGCATAATCTACTACCACTAGGATATACTTCTTCCCTGTGGAACTTGGGGTACTCAGAGACCCCACAATATCCATAGCTACCATCTGAAATTACTCATCTATTACAGGCAAAGACATCAAAGGAGCTTTGACCTTCTCTCCTGCCTTGCCTACTTTTTGGCAATGCTCACAGTCCTGCAGTACCCTGTTATATCCCTGGCAATCCCAGGCCAATAAATATTCCGCATAATACATCTCTTGGTATGCATTATGCCCATATGACCTGCAAAGGGAATGTCATGGGCTATGGCTAGAAGTGCCAGACAGTAGGCTCTGGCCACTACCAACTTCTGTATTACCTCACCTTGTAGCCCTCCCTCAAGGGTCAACTCTCTATACAATAACCCTTTGTTCCATTATACAGATTTCCCTTTTCCTTGAGAATCAGGTGCCTCCCTAGCTACCCCCCCAAGCCTTGTAATGTAGGGTCTGAGAGCTCAGCCTGTCTCACCTCTGTCTTTGTAACCCTACCCAGCTCCCCTTCTATAGAATGTCTGGTCTCTTCTGACAGAGGTGCCTCACAGTCATCCTGGGTACTACTACTTACCTCTGCCCTTGCAGTCACTCTGTCCAAGGGAACATCAGTACCCACCAGCAGTTGTGACTCACCTTCAGTCACACTGCTACAGGATAGCTCCCTCAATGAAGTAGCCACATCACCACCCTTGGCTTCAGATGTGCAGTCTGTCTGAGTCCCCCCAGGCTACCAAACCCACATGCCAGTCTCCAAGCCTGACTGCATGTCACTGCATGCAAACAAGGTACTGCATTATCAAAATAATTCCCTATCAAGAAATTTGCAGGGATATCCTCAAACACACCTGCATGCTTGCTTTTTTTTCCACCCTCCCAGTCAACTGAACCCTGGCTAAAGGCATTTGGAATAGGATTTCTCCCTCCTAAAGCTCTGACTGGACTGCCCAAGCAAGTACTGCCCCTCTTTAACCACTGCAGCCTTTACAATGGTTATATCAGAGGCTGTGTCTTTGTTGGCAGTGGCCTGATTCCCATCCACTAAAATCTGATATAAACTCTGTTGGTAGTTTAGTACCCCTGTTGTCTCCAGACTACTTATGACAAGCATTCTGTCATTGCCACTTGCTTGTTCCCCCACCGTTTATTCCTCACCTTACCTCTGTGGACATCCATATGCTACATGTCCCCACTGGTGACATTTAAAACATTTAACCCTTGATCCTGGCCATGTACCTGAACTAGTAGCTTCCCCTGTTACTGGCAGACTCTGTTGATGCAGTTTAGGCTGCCCAGCATGGGTTCCTTTATATCCATGTGCAATACTAGGTATCCCTTTTCAGAGCAGTGATGCCCTGCTTGCTAGGTATAGGGCTCCCTTTTTCCCCAAACTCATCTGCAGAGTTGCATTCCCTGTCTACCAACCAGATTCTCATGTCCTAAGACAAAGTGCTAAGGGCTTATTCCCTCACCAAAAGGTCTGCCAGCCCTTGAAAGTGGTGATCTGACACCCATTCACCCACCTATGAAAATAAGTGCTTAGTTCAGTAGTATAATCACATACACTGTCATCTGCCTTGCTTCTATGCTGACAAAACCTTTTTTCTGTAAGCCTCAGGTGTAAACTTAAACAAAGTGCTTAACTTTCTCATAATTTAAATAATCAGTATCAAAGAATTTAGAAACAACAGTTACAGCTTTACCATGGAGTAGGGGGGTAAGGAACTGTACCTAGAGCTCTCAGTCAACATTATACTGTTTGCATACTCTTTGAAATATATGAATAAAACTATCAAAATTATCACCTTCTTGGTACTAAGACATTTACTGACCTGTATTATTTCTGGGGTATGGTTACTCCCTTCCCCATTATCTTCATGACCCTGGCGAAGAGTCATCATTTCCTTTTCATGTTGCCTTTGCCTTTCATTTCTTTAGCTTCCAAGTGCCACAGTCTCTCTGCTGATTCTACTTCCAACTGATGACATTCAGTTCAAATCTCTTTAACTATAGACAAATGTTTAAGTCCTCTGAGGAAAAGTTGAACTGCCCTGTTTCTGAGGGTTGCAAATTCCCATCACCAAACTGGTTATCCTCCTGGTTGCTGGTCTGTGGTTAAGGCTGCAATCACTTCTCCTTTAGTCAGGTTGGTGTATATGTATGTATATATATATATATATATATATATATATATATATATATATATATATATATACATATACATATATACTTTTTATCAAGCAAGGGAGTGGTTTATTGTGCCGTAAGACAATCTGGTTAAATAAGGGGTACCACATCATTAATTTTATTTACAGTACCTAAGGATTATAGTATTATCACAGCTACTAAGTAGGGCAGGAAAAGCTCGAATGCCACATTGATGGGGCAAGGGATGTGAATTTAATATGTATACCAATAACACTTTGTTTTACAGTACAATAAACCACTCCCTTGCCTGATAAAAAGTGTATGTGTAGTTAGCTTGTGAGGAAACTATTACTTTATTATTATTTTTGTTTTACTTGGATCACTTGTCTGTGTACTTAATAAAGGATTTTCGACTGGAAACCGATTGCCTACTCTGCTTGCAGCTGTACATTATTTTATAAGGTCTATTCATGTTAGTAGTAGCAAACATGACATTTTTATGACAGCATGCAGACTCACTTTGGCACTCTGTACTCCTGTGCATCTGCCTATTCCTTTCTGTTTCTGCAGGAGCTATAGACATGAGAAGAGCATAACACAATATCCGTGAATGGTATGCAGTCCAGTTAGATGTATGTTATACACAACAGATGCACTTATATGCTGCTTAACTTCATCCTACCATTGACCAAAAAATGAAAGGAAGCAAGTGCCAAAGTACAAAACTCAAAACCAATACGAAAAGACTGCCAGCAGTTCCGAAAATCCAATTTTTTCAGTAACACAGAAGGTAGACACACACATCCAGGAAAAAACATAAATGCTAAAAACAATTCCTTGCATTTTCGTCTGTTTGACTTCATCAGATACAGAATGGAAATTAAGTGTTGTATACTCCCCTAAAACTAATACCCCACCAATGGGAAAAAAGGAACCAATTAGAAAGAAATTATCCATGAAAAAACAGTGTGCATAGCACAATTGTAACAACTGTAAAGTTCTAAAAAAAATGTATAAAACATATATATATATATATATATATATATATATATATATATATATATATACACACACACACAGACACACACTCTAGAATTTTTTTTCTAGAACACGAATAAAAACAATGAAATATGGAGTAATAAATAAAAAGTTTAAAACTCTGAATAACCATTTATATACATGGATAAAAATGTAGTGAACAGACCCATCTAGTGGTAAAATAAAATAATTAAAAGATCACAATGTTACAGCCTTGCTGCTCTCAATTTCAAAACAGGGGCCAAAGAAATAATATCATTTAGGCCTGGGGGTTTATTGGCTTCCAATAAAATCCGTCAGTATGCCTCCCTGTATTCTATTCGGGTCCCCCAAGGGCCTCCCCTTAAATCTGTTGCTATCTGTTCCAAAACAAAAAAAAAAGAAAACTTATTATCAGTACAAGTAAGGGAGTGTTTATATAATACACTCTCAGTATTTTTAGTACGAATGTCATATGCGTGTTTGTAAATTCTTTTCATTAAGTTCCTCTCTGTCGTGCCAATGTAGAAAGCAGTACATTTATTACATAAAGCTATTTGTGACTGTCATATTGGTTTTACATCCTATCATTGGCCAAGCAGCTTAGCATTAAGTCACTTCATGATTCTGTACTGGAGATGGCATTGTTCTCCTATGCACGGTGTGCCAGTTGCATTGGTTCGGCTTTGTAGTGAGTACTGTATAGTCCTCCCACATAAGCCTTCAACTGTAATCCTTGTGGAGGAGGAAAAGAGATATAGAAATATCTTGGACTTCTCCTCACACCACTTCTGTCCTTTACAAGTAGCACTACCCTGTCCATCTCAGCCATGATGTCTTACCTTGAAAGATCTCAGGGGAAGTGGCAGAGAATTGGCATCCAGAACAATTATCACATGTCCCATCCTCTGTGCAATGGCAAGCATTGATGGATAATGCCTTTGCATAACCAATGACAAACTGAAAATATAGGTACTATATTTTTTATGTTCTCAATTGCACTTTAAATTGTGAAACATGGCAGTCCTCCATCCCTGATTATGGTGCTGGGAACATATGCTTTACAGTGATTTTATCTGCCGATTTTCAAATATGTCATGACAATTCCAGCACCGTTAACTTAATAGGTTGACCTTGCATGTGTGGAGCTGCCCAGCAATGCTTTGGTGTGTGAATGGCATCTTGTGAAAATCTACATGATTTTTACCAGGTGTGCTCATTGTACAAACTGAGCAGTTCAGAAACAATAATGAGATGAACCCTAATATGCATAATAATTGCATTCAAAGGGGTGAAGCTACACAATATAAGTGAGATGAGAAGCATCAGCCTCATTGTGCTATGAAAGAAAACAGTGAAAAATTAGATGAATGTTTGAATCCTACAGTAATTCTTGTTTTAATAGAATATCTCCTTTATTTATATAAAGTGAATCACAAAATGCATCCAGGGATGAAACCACGATCCAAATTCTGTATTGTCACTTATTTATTGTAAAAAACATGAACACAAGCACAGGAATGAGTTGAGCGCTTTCATCTGTATAAAAAGACTTCATCAGAACACAATATATTACACACACTGGCTATATATAGTGTTAAAAAGCCCACCAAAAAACCTTAACAAGAACAATAATTAATCAGTTAATTAACCAATTTTTGTCCACATGCAATGAACTCTTGTTGAAAATAAAAATAAAAATAAACCACACTCTTTTAAACCCTATACATTTTCACCTCATTACTTGCATGTAAAACAGCAATAAAATTAACAAAATCATACAAATTGATAATACAAATACAAAATGTACTAAGTACAATGTTAAAATAAATATGGATATGACATATACTATATTGCATAAAATCAAAAAATAGTTATGAAATTCAATAGTAAAAGTAAATGAAAATGCCTTAAAATACGTGGTTTATATTCTAATAAGGGGCTTAGTAGGTATAACCTCATTAAGCCCAGGTGGACAAGCAGCATTTAACTTGATCTGCCATTTTATCTCTCTTTCTCCTACAATGGCCTTAATATTACCACCTCTAGGACTAAGTACAACTATTTCCAAAATTGCAAATTTGAAACAACTGCAATTCGGACTGTTCTTTAAATGACGATAAAGGGCATTATTTACATCCTGTTTCCGAATACAATACAAGTGATCGTAGATTCTGTTCCTCAGTCAGGAAGAAAAGTACGTTTACCCCCCTTTACACAAGACTTTAATATGTTTGGAAAATGTTGTTAACAAACAATTGTATACACTATACAACAAACACAGGAACAACGCCAGTTCATTCAATAGTGACATAGATGCTGTTCTTGATTCCTTGTGTGATCAAAACATTAGAGTTATGTCAGCTGATAAGGGGGTGGTATTGTACTATATGATCATGATTTATACATTACAAAAATATTTGATTTATTAAATAATTCAGATCAATATGAAGTTTCTTCGCTTAACCAAATTAACATCGCCCACCGTAGAATAGATTTGTTCCTTGAGGAGTTTTTATTGGATGATAGAATTAGTGAAGATTTATACAAATTCTTGAAAGTGGAATTTCCTGTGTTAGCCACCATCACAGGAATTCCTAAAGTCCACAAGAATCTCTTAGATCCCCCTTTCAGACCTATCATTTCTGGGAGCCAAAGTAAGGCATTCCCTTTTGGGAAGGTTATTGACTGTTGGCTTAAGTACCTTTACAGTACCGTCAAACACATTATTAAGGTCTCATGGGAATTTTTGGGTCTTTTTACCCAAGATTTGTGGGATTCTAACATGATATTTGTTACTATAGATATTAAAGATCTATTTTCATGTATTCCCATGGGAGATGGTGCAGACAGATTTGTCAACAGTCTAAGAAAATATAGTGGTTTAAATTCTGATAAAATAAACTTACTCTCTGAATTTTTAGACATTGTAATTGATAATAACTTTATCTACTTTGAAGGAGAGTATTACAAGCAGACCTCCGGCGTTGCTATGGGGGCAGCTTGTGCCCCCATCTACGCCAATATGGTATTGTTGGACTGGGAAGAGGAATTTATATTACATTCAGCTTGGAAGGAACATTTGATATGTTATGTATGCTATTTGGATGATTTGTTCATCCTATGGAAGGGTGAAGAGGAACAACTTAAGCAGTTTATTGATTACATTAACAGCAGCACTTCATATTTGCAGTTTACTTATCAGCACAATAGGGTGGGGATTAACTATCTTGATACCTACATCTACAATGATGGTAGGTCTTTTCAATCACGAATATATAGAAAAGAGACCTTCAGTAATGGATATTTACATTTTGACAGTGTTCATCCCTTTTCACAGAAACGGAGTATAGTTAAAGGCCAGTGCATTAGAGCGGCTAGGATGACTTCTGTTAAGGAAGATATGGTAATTGAACTGGAATTTATTGGCCAGCTATTTCGAGACAAGGGGTACCCAAAGGTGCTTATTAGGGATGTAGTACAGTATATGAAAAATGAATGGGGTAAGAAATATCCACCTTTATTAGGCAAAGGGTTAATTCCATCTAGTGTGACGAATGGTGTACATGCAAATAGAAACAATAGCATGGATGAAACATTTTCTAAGGCCTGTATTTTAAAATATGGTAAAAATGTGAATGATGTTAAAAAAATCATAGAAGCCAATTGGAACATCATCACAAGTGATGAGAATATCAAAGACAGGATAAGTGATTGACCAAAGTATGTATATAAAACTGGTACAAATATTAAGAGGATTATTGAGTGGAAATCTAAGAACAAATGTTTTAGTGCATTGTCAAATACTATAGGAACTAGGAAATGTGGTCATTGTCCCCGGTGCAGTCACATTTTTGAGGGGAGGACTATAACGTTGAAAAACAACATTAGAAGTAAGATAAAGTTTTGTTTTGGTAACTGTCAATCTCAACATCTGATATATCTGGCACTATGCTGTTCTTGCCCACATTTTTATGTGGGCAAGACTGATCGCAGACTGAGGAACAGAATCTATGATCACTTGTATTGTATTCGGAAACAGGATGTAAATAATGCCCTTTATCATCATTTAAAGAACAGTCCGAATTGCAGTTGTTTCAAATTTGCAATTTTGGAAATAGTTGTACTTAGTCCTAGAGGTGGTAATATTAAGGCCATTGTAGGAGAAAGAGAGATAAAATGGCAGATCAAGTTAAATGCTGCTTGTCCACCTGGGCTTAATGAGGTTATACCTACTAAGCCCCTTATTAGAATATAAACCACATATTTTAAGGCATTTTCATTTACTTTTACTATTGAATTTCATAACTATTTTTTGGTTTTATGCAATATAGTATATGTCATATCCATATTTATTTTAACATTGTACTTAGTACATTTTGTATTTGTATTATCAATTTGTATGATTTTGTTAATTTTATTGCTGTTTTACATGCAAGTAATGAGGTGAAAATGTATAGGGTTTAAAAGAGTGTGGTTTATTTTTATTTTTATTTTCAACAAGAGTTCATTGCATGTGGACAAGAATTGGTTAATTAACTGATTAATTATTGTTCTTGTTAAGTTTTTTTGGCGGGCTTTTTAACACTATATATAGCCAGTGTGTGTGATATATTGTGTTCTGATGAAGTCTTTTTATACAGATGAAAGCGCTCAACTCATTCCTGTGCTTGTGTTCGTGTTTTTTACAATAAATAAGTGACAATACAGAATTTGGATCGTGGTTTCGTCCTTGGATGCATTTTGTGATTCACTTTGTGTCAGTAGTTGGACTCCGGGGACTTTGATTTCTACTACTTTATTTATATAAGGTAAGTGTTACTTCTTATGCATTCATACCATTGTAGGATATTTGACTGGTCCTTTACCCTAACGGCTGTAAGGGATATCAGTTTGTCTGTAATTTTAAATTATGTCTGTTGAAACAGCCTTCAGGGGTATATTGCAAGTATAACGCATGTAACAAACTGCAGGATTGTTAAGGTAGATGGAAGACACTCCCCTGGACTCCTAACGCACCACCATAGCCACCAGCACACCTCCAGTGACCTGACTCCCCCCACCCCACCATATACTGGTTTTGACACTTCCCATAAAAATACTTTTTCTTTTTATTCACCTTAGCACTTGTACACATCTCAGTGAAAGACTTGTACTCCTTCAGTCTCTTCTCAGTCTATGCCCTTCCCTTTGTGCATTGTTATTTGGATTGCCTATGTCTAAAGCACCATGTAGCCAGCCTGTGCATGGGTAAGTACAGCCTGGTAGTTTTGTTTTCATCATTTTTACCACAGTGCATCAGCTTAATTCTTGTATAGTTATGTAGTAAGGTTATGTGCAACATACTGCCTCTTTTCTAGAGTCTCACACAGCATACTGTGTCCACCTGCATCTAGCATGATCATCTCTTGCTTCTAGCATCCACACTGACTACTTGTCTTTCTCAGTTTACATTACCTGTTGTGCTGAGAACTGCTGGCCCTTTATGAAGCCACCCTGCTGCAACTGCTTCCTGGGTATAATACTCTGTAACACTGCGCACACATGATCAAAATTTATGCACATGTGGCAGGGTCATACTGCAGGGCATCGTCAGATGACTCTAGACAGTAAAAGCATGCCTTCGTCAGCTCATGCTAATGTTTCTGGTTTACAAATGTATCAAGATAAACCCCTGTTCTGTTTGTGTGGACTTCCGATGGGTGTCATGAACCAAGGTTCCCGGGCATATCCAATATTGCAAACAAGATGGCCCTGTAAGAAGTCATTCTTTGAAAACCATTGATACAGATCAAATATGTGCTAGATGTGGGACTCATGGAAATTACCTGGCTGACCTACACACATATTATAGATAACATCCTGTGCATTACAGATCACCTGGCAGTTGATGGAGTGATGCCTTTTGCAGTTCACATTCTTCCTTCCCAGTTCACCAAGTGGGGCTTTTATTGTACCATGGATACAGTCTATGGTCCCCAGTACCTCAGGAGAAATAGGGTCTCTCTTCCTGGATAATTGAGAACTACATATGCTCCCCCACATGTTGAAGCATAGCACTAAGAAACTCATGGAGCATTCTTTTTTTAAACAAGAAACATCTTTATTAAATTATCACTTATGACATAGGCAATCATACATTTATATAAAAGAACACAAACCATATTGACATAATCTTAGTTGCAAGCATTTTACATCACAAACCATGTTTATATAATTTTAGTTGCAAACATCATACATCACTTATAATCTACGCAATCATTGGCAGTCAAACATTACATAACTCATTCAAATCCTGCCTTCTTTTAAACCTCATTTTCCCCAGTATGTATTGTTCCCACAGTTCCCATTTTTTCCTGTGTAATTTGCTCCTACCCTTTTCTAAAGATCCCAGTTCCAGTTGTTTTATATCTGTTAGTATATTCACTCCTTCTAGTACAGTTGGTATAGACTTTGACTTCCATTTTCTAGTTATTGCTTTTTTGGCAGCCACCATAATTAGACTCAGTAAGGCCTTACTATGTCTAAGAAATTCCAGTTCTGTACCATAGCTCAGAAAAATCATTTCCCTAGTTACGCCAATTTGCTCATCCAGTATCTCCAATACAGTAGTCTGCAGGGAATCTAAAGTCTGCTAGTTTATTACACTCCCAAAAATATGCTCCCAATTACCTCTTTCCTCCCCATCGCACCTCCATTTGCTGTATAGATGCCTGAGATACCCCCCCCCCCCACTGTGTCCACAGTAGGTCGCTGAAAGGTTCCTGTAGCTAATATAAGTTTAGCATCCACTAGGATTGGTATACCACAATTCTCATGGGGGCTGGAGATGTGATGACGCATTTCCACAATTTTTGCATGGTGTTCCTGTCAATATGATACTGGTCAATAATTTTGTTGTCATGGAGGGAATAAAGTGTTAAAGAGTGGTCTGATCACCTGATGTCTGTGTAGGAGGTGGTACGTGCAGTTGAGTAAAGCAGCTGCAATGACAGCCTCCTGAAGATACACATTTACAGTAGCTGTAGCAACCTCTTGCATATTTGTGAGATGCACTCCAGATGAACATGGGCATTTGGCTGAGGTAGAATAAAAAGCAGGCTCAACTCCATTGCTTGACATTTAAACATTTCTAAAATTGATCTCAATCTTGTTTTGCCTCATTATCATACAGAGCTCCTCATTATACAGTTATTAGCAATTAGTGCAGCTGACCATATTATTTTGGCTATCCATGTCATGTAACTAGGTTTTCTGAATCACACACACCCTGCATATGACTGCTTGTCAAGTAAATTCATTTACTACGCTGAAGCAAGATTTTCTGAGTGCCGCCCTATGTTGTGTGTGTGTGTAATTTGTATAATTTACTTTTTAATTGTGAGTAGTGCAAACAAGTGAATTTTAGTGGCTCTGGTGAAGTGTCAAGGATATAGATAACTTGTTTTGGATTGACTGAGCGTGTATACACTGTCTGATGCTGCAGCTGGACATAAAAAATATCCACAGAGTGTACCATATATGTTTTTATTGGCTTGCTATTGTAATTGCAAGACCTATATGTGTGACTACTGCAGTTACAAAAATAAACAGTGAACTTAATGAGAACAGTGAATGTAAGAGGGCTTCCTGTGTGGGTGGAGCTGAGGGTCAGGAATGCACCACTTATATCCCCACTACTTTAATACTAACTCTGCTAGTATTTTACTTCAAATTAAAGGGAATAATCAAAAGGTACTGTTATTTCAGACTTTGTATACACCCCCCCTTCTTTGCAAAGTCTTGCCGTTTTAAGAATCATATTTGTATTCCTCAGAATTTCAAATGGTTGCCATTTTATTGTACCCTTTACCTGCAGTCTACCCTTATCTTAACATGGTTTCCAATAAAGCGGTATGATAAAAATATTTATCTGACTGGAAGTGCAGATATCTTTTGCCACTACTCTACCAAGTCCATCAGCATTTATGACCACTAGTCTGTCCACATCAAATCATTATTTAAGAAAATTTTGCCCCATTTATAATAAAAGAAAACAATAAATGTCACATACTGTGCATAGAAAATATACACAACCCTTTAACACAACATTTCCACCTAAACCAAATACCTAGAAATACAATTAATTAATAAAAATTAAATAAAAGAGGAATCAAAACTAACTGACCAGAAAACTGTTATTACCAACAAAACGAACTTGGATCTAAAAATCCTCAATAAGATTATAGATAAACTAATAAAATAACATAGCTGAACCCAACCATTGCTGGACTAGTACAATGCAACAAAAAGTACTTGACACTATCAAAAATGGTTAATACTTAGCTCAGAACTAGAGTAGAAAACCACCTATAAGCCAGTCCATTCATAAAAATCAGTTAAAAAAAGCAAAAACTGGAAAAATTTGTAGAAAGAGTAGACTTTATGTGCTACATGAAATACCTTATACTATAGGTTTAAGGAACTCACTTTTGGAGCTGCATAACGGAATTGCAACAGATAATTATTTGACACTGAAACATTTATACACTAATGAACTATTTCCAATCAAAGTAGCAAACACTGAAAGTTATTGCAATGAAAGTAAAGCATTTTTGCAGGGGATGTCATTACCCTACCACCCCATAATATGAGTTGACCGTGCCTCATCACATACCTGCTACATATATGTGGTAATACTGAGATTACCGCACCTCACAGTAAGATGAATTATCTGTGATACTGCAGCATCAGAACTGATATATATATTTAAATATTTGTACATTAGTATTTGCACTTTTAAATGTCAAGTACTTGCAAGCTGCCATTTTGCCTTATTCTCCAATTTTTGACCTATATCCTTCCCTCGTTTGCATTTATTTATTAGGTTTCCTAAATATACAGTACAATATATTTCTACATACCAGACCCCCATATAGTCCATGCATACACAAAGATTATGCCTGTTTACAGAAAAAGAAAATATGTGTTTGTGTGTTTGTGTGTATAGATAGATAGAGAGATAAATAGATACACATATATTGACAGATAGCTAGATAACAGATACATATATTGTGATGGGTCTACTTTGACCCACCAAAATTACATTTCTATGAAAATCAACTCTGTGACTCCGTTTTCGCGAAAGTGCATTTCTCCTAAAATGCACTTTCATGAAAAAACAGATCACCAAACAGCAAGCGAGCTTGTTGTTGTAGATTGTGGCACAGTGAGGATAAGGGAAAATCCCCTTTTCCTCACTGTAGTGTGATCTCGGAGTTAGAATATATAAGTAGTGGGGGTGGGGGGTACAGGGGGCTTGCCCCCCTGCATACATGTGTTTAGTGTAGTTACTGTTTTTTTTTTTTCTGTTCTGTGATCTATTTTTTTGCAAAAGTGTATTTTCGGAGAAATGCAGTTTTGCAAAAACGGAGTTGCGAAGTTGATTTTCATAGAAATGTAATTTTGGTGGGTCAAAGTAGATCCATTGTGATATACATTGTGGTACAGTGTCCCTAACACCCACTGAGAGGTATATGGTGCTGCAGATTGTCCCTAACACCCACTAAGAGGTATATGGTGCTGCAGATTTGGATCAGTGGGAGAAAAAGATCTATGTATTTCCTGAATGGAGAAAGCCACTGCCTATTCCTTAAAAAGACAGGGTCAGAGAGAATCAAGAGAGTAAGAAGATAGAAAGAAAACAGAAACAGGAGAGAGAGGAATGTCAAGACAGTATGGGACCTATTAAAAACGACATCTATCCTACAGAAAAGGATTTGGAAGCTAAGCATCAGAACCCCTGAAAAGCTTTGAAAGTTTCTAAAGAAAGAAGCAGCATGGAAATGGTATGAAAAACTGAAAAAAATGGACTATGTTTGGTGCTGGCTTAAATCTATGGGGCACTGTAACTGATTTGAATTACTTTAATTTTCTTAATCATTTTTTGTTTACATTCTGTTTCTGTGTAAATAAAACAAATTTAAATCTGAATCAGAATCCTGAGGGTCTTGAATATACTAAACTGGTGGTTATTTGTGGGGCAAAATGTGGTCTAAACATACCAGACTGTACTGTTTTAGTCCCTAGATGACTGCCTACAGTGAATGTAATTGTGATTTGATTTCCCCACGTGTACAAAGAGAGACATGAGTTCTGAGCAAGATGAGGATGATTATATTATTTCATTTTGGCAAACTGTGATTTCAGTCAAAAGTACTCATGAGAAGTGAACGGAGTGATTCTAACAAACATAAAATTCAAAGTGATTCTTAATTGAATGCTGAATGGTCATAGACTTCTCTTGTGCCACACTCCGAAATAAACAGAGTGAGAGACAGAAAAAGAGAGAGAGAGAGAGAGAGAGAGAGAGATAGAGACAGCAGGTAGACTCCGAGAGAAAAACATCTTAGTGCAAGTACTTGTTAAAGCTAGTTTAAAAAGAAATGTATGACATGTCAGTAGCAGAATGGCAAGTATGGTTAACTGTTTTGGCAATGCGATATGAAATAATTGGAGATATACATGGTGAATATACAAAGTTGTTGGAAGAAACGTGTTGTGAATGTATTTGCAATATGAAGCATGTACACAAGAAATTACTGAGGCAAATAGCTTGTCAAAATTATGTTGAATTCCAAACTGCAAAAGGTAACTAAATTCATTTTAACTGTAGAACTGAAATAAATGAGGTGTCAGATTACTTGTGCCTAAAAAAGCCTTGCTGGCAGATGTAAAGTGTGGAAAATACTAGGCTTGAAAATGTAACAGCGACATATACAGTAATGAAAAAAAAACTTTGTGGCAATACAACTTTAGTGTTTAATGGCGTACTGAGAAAAACACTAAACTGATAATTGTAGATTGTGTACACTGAGATGTAATAAGCAAAAGAGCTGTACTTTTATTTTTTCCTGAGACAAACAAGTCAGCCAGGTGTGTGTGTTTGTGTTTTGGAGAGAAAGTTACATACAATGCCCTGCAAAGGTTGTCTTCATAACTCGTATATAAGAGCTGACACCCCCTTTTTGGGAATTCGGCAGCATAACTGTATTTGCACATACTGGAAAAGGTTTATGCTTACCATAACACACCAAAGGAATACATAGGTGTTCATCATTGTCTTTCACCTTTAGTTATAAGTGTTATATTAAATTGTTTGTTTTCTGATTTAAAACTGGTGAGAGCTGGGACTTCCAGGATGGCTGCATACTGAGCAACAGCTTAATTTCAGTCCCCCAGTGTGAAAACAGAAACTGAGGAAAAAAGGCAATTGAAACTGCTATCTGAGGAAAATTTAGTCACTGACTAGTACTTACAAAGCCTGGGTATTAACAAATAAGGAAGTTGGTGAACCTGAAAGAAAATCAACCAAAAAAAGTGAAGGAAAAACTCTGACTGGGAAGAATCCTACAATGTTTAAGCAAAAAAAAAAAAAAAAAAAAAAAAGTTCAAGTATCAGCTTTGGTACAAGAGAGACATCCAGTATTTTAGAGGAAAAAATAATTCAAATGTACTCAGATGGGTATAACATAAATGAAACTTCGAAGGACTACGTCAACTCAAATAAAAGGCTTGAAAAAAAAAAGAACCTTTAGTTAGCTATTCCAATGAACTGATAAAACTGCAAAAATCAGTGGTTGAAATGAAAACTGGAAGTACATTTGACTTCTCAAGAAGAGTTGTTTAAAAAAATAGTAGAGTTAGAAGACAGACCACAGAGAAAACCTGAAATTTTCTGCTGTACCTGAGAAACTGGAAGAAACAGACTATATTTATTGTATGAAAATACAAATAAGCAATTAGACTGTTTCACAGCAGGATTTGTTAACTGAAAGGGCATATTGTGCATATGCTCCAAATCTGTCCATGAGAAAGCAGCCAAGAACCGTATTAGTAAAGATCTAATCACAGCAGCAGAAAGAGTTGATCCTGAAAAAAAATTACCAAGTAGGAAAGGTATTAAAATTTGGAGACAACAGAGTATTTGTGGAAAATGATTGTTCACTGTATACCAGACTGAAGAGAACAAGTTTATCCCAGTAATCAAGAAGTGTCAAGAGACAGGTGTGAGATTCAAGCTGTTGTATTGAGCTCTCCTTAGAATATTTCTCCTCATGGCTCAAAGACAATTTTCGATGCAGAACAGTCTATGGAGGAAGTAAAAATGTTTGTCCAACAAAAAGTTAGCCAGCAAGAAGGGGACTCTTCTTCATAGGATCGTAAGAGGTTACTAGGCTATTGGCCCTAGGGCCATTACAAGCCTAGCCATGTTTTACCCTTGTTTCTCTCACAGACCGAGAGAAATAGCTTATATTAGTGGGCAAATTTATGATCAGCAAGAACTGCCCCTATCCAAGAGCGATGCAGGGGAAACCCCTGGGGGTAATTTACAGTTTTCCATTCAATTGTCCAAGTGACATTTAAATAGGGTCATTAAGGAGCTCTGTTTAAGTTGAACTGGGAGTTTGATCCAGAGGAGTGACAGCATCTGGGAGACATACCTGTCTGTCTAGCAAGTCCCGTTTATGTTGCAGGCTAGGTTAAGGTCTCTTGAGCGAGTAAGTCTTCTCCTATTAGATTTGTGGATGTGCAACATTTCTATTAAGGCGGGGTCTGAGACTGCTCTGGCCAGGAGTAGGTCACCTCTAAGCAGTCTATACAATATAGAGTATAGTGAGAGTGCCTTCAGTCTGTCCGTGTAGGTCATGTGATGAAGGCTCTGAGGTATCTCCAGCTGCTGCAGGTGTCTGGTGATGTACATACAGAAGAAATCATTGTACTCTATTACTGGTCTGATGAGGGCTGAGTACAGAGGTGTTATAACCGCCTTCGTTTTGGATGCTATTCCCTTACTTATGAGATGGGCAAAGTAGATGACGTTCCTCACCACTGTGGACACATGATGGTTGAAGTTAAGGCTGCTATCAACCTGAGTTCCCAAGTCTCTCACCTCTGGGTTTGAACTTATGTGGTTATTGTTAATGTTGTAATTTGCTGGGGCTTTACCTTTACCGAAGGGGATGATTCTCCTGAACTTCTGAGAAATAGATTCCAAACAGAAGTGAACCCCGCACAGATCCTTGTGGAACACCACTAGTAACAGGTCTGCTCGTAGAGGTGGAATCCCCTACTTTGATTGTATGTGTTCTGTCAGTGAGTCAGATGGCTACCCATCCAATGACATATGGGTTTATCCTCGGCTGGGTGAGTTTATCAATTATGCCTAAGTGTTGGATAGTGTTAAAGGCCTTGGCTGTCAAGATAGGCAGTATGCACTGTTTTGCCTTCATCCAAGGCTTTGTTGACATTTTCAAAGAAGTTCACCAGGTTTAACGAGCATAATCTGCCTTTAATTTTTATTTATTTATTTTTTTCCATTTGTTTACCAGGTTAATCCAACTGGACACAAGCTGAATGTTTCCAGCACTGGCCCGGGGAGAAAAGCTCCAGGTACATAGTAAAAAATTATAAAAATATAGTAAAATTATATAAACATAGCTATTTTGCACAAAGAGCATAGAACATATAAAAGCAGTAAAATCAGAGTTTTACAAATGATGCAACATACAGTGGTTAGAATATTGAGAAACAAATTAAACAAGATATTATACAGCAAATATACAATTGCTTGAACATAAATTCAAAAAGAAGTTTCCACAGGCAAACAGGGTCATAAACTAGAAGTCATAATTATAAAGGTGGCCTAAACACCTGGTTCATAGTACTATGCACTATGTGAAACTACACAGTACACCTATGATGTAGAGATGTTGAAAGTCAGGAACAGGTGAAATTAGTCTTGGGTCAGGTGAAGAGTTTGAAGGTCTCCTATAACCTTGTTTATTAGGTCCATTATAATTATTTCCATGGCCTTACAGATAAGGCTGGTTTGCTTATGGGTCTATAATTCCCAGGGTCATTTGAGAGACCCCCTTTGTGCAAAGGGTTCACAGTTGCAGTTTTCCATTTGGGTGGAACAAAGCCAGTACATAGACTGTGGTTGAGGACAGTACCCAATGGTTCCACCAGCTCCTGTTTTAGACCATTTAGTAAGCAGCCTGGGATGTTGTCCGGTCTTACAGAGGCTGTGTTTTTGGCTTTGGAGAGGGTAATTATAACCTGCTCATTGGAGATACTAGGTAGGCGACTGGTGACAGGTATATTTTGGGGTATGATTGCTGGGGACAGTGGAGTGAAGTTTTTGCTGAACCTGTCTGCTAGAAGGTTGCCAATTTTCGCAGGTTTCGTATCACTGGTACCGTCCACTACCAGTTTGGCACAAATCTGAGTCTTCCCTTTAAGATTACAGATGTAGTTATAGAATGCCTTGTGATTATCCTTAGCCAGGTATGCTAGTTTGGTTTCATTGATAGTTTTGGAGGACTTAACAAGATGTCTGATTTGTTTAGTCAAGCTGTGGAGGGTGTCTTTCCTTTGCTGAGACCTTTCCTTCTTGTTCCTAGACAGCAGTTTCTTACTCTTGTTATATAACCTATTTATGCTGGATGTCCACCAATGTGGTTTATTTTTTTGTGAAGATCCTGATGTAATCTGTTCGTACAGCTGAGTCTATACACTTGTATATATGTTTCTACAAGGGATTAGTGTACTCCTCAGTATGGGGTATACTGCTGTCAGTGGTGAGTGGGGATTTGAAACTAGTTATGCCATTATGTAGGAGGCTATAGTTTGCTTTGGAAAAATGTTTTAACCTTTTTCTCTGGTGGTGGGGGGGGGGGTCAGTTGTGATCGTTACTTCAAACAAAACAGATTTGTGATCTGACATTACCAGGGAGGGCCCCACACATGGGGTGGTGCAGCAATCTCCCATGCTGGTGAGTACTAAGCCAAGGATATTTGAGCCCCTTGTGGGGGTGCTGACTATCTGTTCCACAGCATTTGTGTTAAAAGTCCAGGAACCTTAGGGTGAGTGTGGTAGTGCTCATGTATGTTACCCAATCGATGGAGGGCTAGTTAAAGTCACCCATGACTAGGGTGCTTGGCTATATTGTGAGTGACTCAAGTAGGTCCAGGCAGGCAGTGTGGTTTACATGGTTCATGTTTGGGGACCAATAACTAACAATGATGTGGGGGGGGGGTCTTTCCTACAATTAGCTGGACTTGGAGTAGCTGTAGGGAGTCGTACTGTTTAACCAGTCTTGAGGTGTATTTGTCTTTGATGAAGATGGATACACCTCCCCCTTTGGTTCTTTTACATTCATTTTGTGATCTGAACATGTGGAAGGCATTGTAGCTAGGATACTCTCTGCAACCTTGAACCATGTCTCTGAAACTGCACAGACATTTGTGTCTTCCAAAATAAGGAGTGCTTCCAGAGAGAGCAGTTCTGATTTAGACTCATAGCATTAAGCAGCATAACCTTGAGTTTGTCTCTAAAAGAAGTTTTTTACGTTGGGAATTCCAACAGCAAGGCTCAGAGAGAGACATTGCCAGTGAACCCTTTTCTAGTGTTCCAAAGAAAAATTCTTGAGAAGCAAAATAAATAAATAATAAAATAAACGCAGGAATCGATTAGAAGAATTAGGAGTACTTTGGACTTAAGGTAGGGTCTGGTGATGGGAAATGGATATCATTAGGAAAAAAACAGCAACACTGAAATTAGTGAATAAATGGAAGATTATAAAACATGAGTCACATTTGTGAAATATGGTTTTGCAACAAAAAATAGCTGAAAAAGACTAGAATTTTGTTGACTTTGCTGAGGTTGGTGGTGGAATGTAAAGCATACACTCTACTCTGTCATTACTTAAAATAATTGTGTTCTTAATATCTGTATACCACATCATGATGTAAATTGCATGTTATATTGTAAAGCAGTTTTGTATAGTGTGCAGTCAGGGGTATTTTAAATTTGGGGGATTATTTTCATTGATTGCTGTATATGACAAAATATTAAAGTAAATCAGCAATTTTTCTTAGTTATACGATACATGGGCTTTACACTGTATCAAGATAAAGAAACAAGATGTGATGGTGATGAAGGTAAAGGTATGTTGCTAAAAGTGCATTTACATATATTTCTGTTTATTTATATATACAAATATATTTTTGCTCCCCATTTGGGGGGCACCTGACATCTGGGGCAAGAAAAACTGAAGAAAATGGTGTTGGCTGCATGTTTTATACCCCTGATGACCTGACGTCATGGAAGAGGAGACAGCAACTGACGCAGGACCCAAGACTTTGTTATTCAGGCCGACTGAGGGCAACCTGCCAACAGATTACCCAAATGTAATGACTGCAACAGTGAAACACGAAGAACATCAGAATATTCCACTGGATGATTTAGTTTTATTTAAAGGTAGCCTGTGAACTTTTTATCACAGTGAAGCACATGCTAAATATTAAGCACTGCAACAGACTGCTATATTCCTTGCTGAGTAGTTCCACTATAATACAGAAAACGGGATGATTCCTTCCTCAGCTGCTCTTGCTCTAGCTAACTAGCAACAGTCATCCTGGCTAATTTCTAAACAAGTGCTATTTCTTAAACCTTTCATTCAGTAATAGTACAAATGCAGGAGTGATGTTTAGTCTCGGTTTGCTTAAAACATGCAAGCTAGCAAGGTAGAAATGACCCTCTGTAATTCCCTATAATTCTAGCAATGCTTTGGGTACTATAAAAGGCAGGGGAGTGTTGTGTGGGTTAACAGATCTACAGACAGCTTTTTTTTTTTAATTTGGTGCCAAATATTGCAACAGTAAGTTACATACCACCATAACATGGAGGCAGAGGCCTGTCCCAATAACAGTGTACAAGACTACAAGACTAAAATACTGACAAAGCATGCACTGCATGGCTTGGCTATAATACCAGTTACGCACAGTAATAATACTTCACTAGAGCTTACAGTACTGATGCACTGTTTTAAGATACCTTTCTCAATTTACATGCATAAAGAATTTTACTATTATATAATAGCAGTTATAGTTTGCTTCCATTCGGAAGCAACCTAGCCATTACAATCAGGAGCGGCCTTAGGTCAACTGGTGCCCTAGGCAAAAAGGCTTCACAGTGCCCCCACCACACCACCAGGTGCCCCCATCCTGGTCTACCTACACCAAACAAATACTGGAAAAGCTCCCCTACTAGAGTGGCGCCTTAGGCAGCCACCTAGTTGGCCTATGCCTAAGGCCGGCTATGATTACGATTAGGACTGCAAACAACAGGGCATTCACCATTTGTTCTACAAACAATTAATTTCAGTCTTGCAATAGCAATCATTTCCTTAACTACATTTACTATAAAAGCAGGACATTCAGGGATTTTACAGCAGTTACATGAGCAAGGAACTCAGAAATGTCACAACATAACAGTGGTGATACACCAGCCAAGACACTGTGAAACTAAACAGCAGCAACAGGGAAGACATTATCCCATTCAAATAAACTTGGAAGCATAGGTGGCTGCTTCTTGCCATGCCTGTTTGAGTTCCAACCACAGAACTGATGGGAAAGGTAGATACTAAGATCAAGAGGCCATAGGAGAAGGTCTACCAGCTTAGTGGAAGGTACCATTTGGTGCTGGGTGGGCACTTTAATACCCCAAAAATGTCTTTAAAAAATCTATGAATTGCAAAGGAAGGGTATTACTCTGAAAGAGCAGAGTTCCTGCTAAATTAATGTAAAGTGAATTAAAGTGGCTTGTGGAAGTGCTTGACGTACCTCAAGGGAGTCTACATGAGTTGTAGTGGAGACCTTTTCATCTGAGGAGGTGGTCAGACTCTCATGTGTACAATCTCAACTCAGTTTAACAGCTTCTTTGGGGTGAGGGGGATGTTACATGGGACAGAGAATGAATATTCAATTAGTACAGAAACAAGTGCAACCCTTAATGTTAATCACATTGATCACTACTGCAGTAGACTTGGCCATATTGGTTATATCCTGCCAAGGATATAATAGCCAGCCAACTTCCAAAGCTTCAGGGCACCTTCCATGCACCCAAACTGTCAGGCAGCTTGAGCTGAGCAGACTAAAAGAAAAGTTTGGGCATGAAGCCCTTCAGAGCTTTACTGTCGCTGGTGTACCTGCTGTTCTGAGGATTTTGAGGATTGATGGCTGGCTTATTATGCTCCAGTGGTGGGCAGATAAGGTCACTTTGTGAAAAAAAAACCTTCCATTTTCTTGTTTTATCACTTTTTTCTTCAGGAGAGTTATTTTAAAGTGAGGAGTGTTGTATTTTAATAGACTGTCACAAGACTGTAATGTGCTTTTAAATGCAGTGCTCATTTTTTCTGTTTAAAAATAGTGTAAAGTAACTGAAAACATTTTTGTTTGGAGAAACTGTATTTATTTGACTTCTGTGGGGCTGTCATAGTGTTTTAAAAGTACTTTCTTTTTACTGTGCTTTTCTGCCAAAAAGAAATTTTGTAGAGTGGTAGAGTTTACCAGCATTTACTGCTTGTCTTCCCTGGGAAAGAGGCACAATTTTTTGGTTTGACTATGGAACAGATTACTAGTCTCACAGTTGGTCCTTTATCCAGCCACAAATTTAGGAAACAGAAACGTCTCTGGTGTAGCATCTACAACCACTATGAACTGGTGGTTATCCATGTCTGCTGCGGCTGTTGGGGTCCCTCAGTGAGCAAGGGATAGCCACTCTTGTTGGTCCTTTGAGAGGGAACAGGGAAGGTTTCCCTGTTGTGTCAGAATGCTGTACCTATTCATAGGTTCATAGGTATTTACCAGGCTAACGACCACAAGGGCCTTTTTAAGCCTAGCCATGCATCCCAAATCTCTGACAAGTTCTGATACCCTTGATAAGTGTAAGGATGGGCCTGGGAGATGAACCATTTACAGGTTACCAGTTTGCATTAGAGACATAGGTGCCAAACCAGGGATGAATTTCTGGTTTCCCATCCAGTTGTCCAAGTTGCACTTGAATTGGATTAGGGAGGAACTCTGCTTCACATGGATGAGGAGCCTGTTCCATAGACAGGACAGTCTGTGGGATGCATATCTGTCTCTTCAGCAAGTCCTGTGTATATCACAGGCAAGGTTTAAGTCTTTAGAACGGGTAATTCTAGTACTGTTTGTTTTGTGGTTATGCAGGAGGTCCATCAGAGTAGGATCTGTCAATGCCCTGTATGCCAGACATAGATCTCCCCTCAAAAGCCAGCAGGAGACAGAATACAGGGATAGGGCCCTGAGGTGGTCTGCATAGGACATATTATGTATGCCCTGTATTCTTTCACTGAGGAACCTCTGTGGATGTTCCAGTTGCTGGATATGCCTGGTTAGGTAAATACCAAAGGGGGCATTGTACCCAATGATAGGTCTGATGAATGCCGAATGCAATGGAACAATGACTTCCTTGGGCTTAGATGCTATACTTTTGTTTATAATTTGGGCAACATAAAATTATTTTCTCACCACTGTAGACACATGATGATCAAAGGCTAGATTACTGTCTATGTGTGTCCCTAAGTCCCTGACTACTGGGTCAACTCTAAGTGGTGTGTTGTCAATATGATAGTTACCAGGGATGGATGACTTCCCAAAGGATACTATTATGCATTTCTTGACATTTAGTTTTATTCCATGCCTCTGACACCAGTTGTTTGTGTCAGCCTCTCCTGGAGAACATTTGTGTCAGTGTGAGATTCAATGACAGCTCACAATTTGTAATCATCTGCAAATTTAGTCAGCCAGTGACCAGTGACATTGGCCTTGACTTCTGAGAAATAAATGCCAAAAAGTAGCAGTCCAAGGACTGAACCCTGAGGGACTCCACTTGTGACTGGCCTCTTTGTAGAGGTGGACTCCCAATTCTAACTTTCTGGGTCCTGTCTGTGAACCATTTAGCTATTCACTGGGTGACATAAGGGTTTGTACCTAACATACTGAGTTTGTCAAAAATGCCCGAGTGGGGTACTGTGTCAAATGCCTTGGCCAGGTATTCCTGGGGACGTTGCTGCTGCTGCTGCCATCAGTAACATGGCTGCCCCCATTTTTCCTGTCAAAAAGAAACAGAAAACCAAGAATGTATCTGCTCTTCCTAAATTTCTTTGGATAGGAGTAGCTTACTATGACTAGCTCAGGGTTTAATTCAGGCTATTAATTCTTCTTGAAAAGTAGTTTCTGGTATATGAAAGAGGGATACCTTGTTTCCTGAACAGATTCAATATTCCGAATCTGAACAAGAAGATGCAGGAACAGATACAAAGTTTTTACTCAACTTTCTGATCTAGACTCAGAGGAAAGCTCACTTTCTGATTCTCCCTGTGGGGGATTCTTTTTCTCTGTGACTACTGCTAGAATGTGCCAGTGTTTTCAGTGGGAGAACTTTGAGAACCAGAACCTACACCTGTTCCTCCTGTCCTGTCTGCAATAGAGGATGTGTGTATTACTGTCTGCAGTTTTCCTGATAAAAGGCAGACAGGATGCATGAAGTTCCTTAGTCTTTTAAATTTGTATACACTATTCACAGATCTGACCCAGCAGCTATAGCCTTAGTTGATTCCACTGCTGCTAATCACTTAGTTCATTTCAATCCTATTCTTTCTAATAAGGTGAGAAAATTATTGATAGGTATGGGAGAAATGTATATACTTCTGCAGTTTTGCTTTTCAGAATTTTGAACTGACAGGGTCATATGTTAAAGCTTGTTCTGACAAATTGTGAAAGTATGAAGAATGTTTTATTTACAGTTCCTTACTGTGAAGAAACATTTGCTTTAAATAACTTAGTTTTTTCTACTGCACAAGTCACTATTCATTGGCTACAGTGTATTTATGGCTCTGTTGATACCTCTTTGAGGTCTTTGGCCACAGGTGCTGTTTTGAGGAAGTTTGCATGGCCGCATTCTCAGAACCTCAGTTTAATTTCTCCAAGTCTTGTGGGTTTCTAATACCATGATGGGACTTGACCCTATTCCTAATAAAAAGTATGACTAAAGTTTGCAAAATTAGTAGTTTCGATCTTTGATGTTAGCTAGAAGTGCTCTTCGCAGCACCCACAATGTACCCAGAACTACCTCCTGCAATTCATATGGTGTTACATGTACTGGTAACATAACTAAGTATGATTGTAAATTCTTTTTTATAAGACCCACTGCTCCTACTACTGTTGGATCTATCTGGGTATCTTTCTTCCACATTACCCTCCTTTCTGGTAAACCCTGTTTGTTATGAATTTGTGTCTCTCTGCACTCAAGACACTAGTCATTGGGTGTAAAAATGTCAATGATCAATGCTACTTTTGTCTGGACTGCCATATGATATTCAAAATGAGATTGTAAATTCACCCCTGGATAGAGATTTAGTGTTTGGACCCCTTGATGCAGAGGTGATCAAAAAGTGTGATGAAACGGGCAAGCTGATCCAGGGAATCTCCAAAATATTTCAGCATCCCTTTTACAAATTTTCCAGGGGATTTTCTATCTTCTCACCCAGTCTTGGCAAAAAGCAGAGTAAACAGTCCCAACAAAATATGGGTAAATAGACATTTACTTACACTTCCCCAAAAGCCCTACATACAGGCACATTTGCAACAAGAAAAACTTATCTCCTGAAACTTTTATATCACCCTTACAACACAGCAACTGGTACCCCCGCCAACACTCCCATTAGAAGCTGCAGTATATCATACTTCAGTAATACTTTCCTGGAAATATTAAACAGCAAAGCTCCTCTTAGAAATATTAGATTAAAAAGAAACTATGCACCCTGGCTCTCCAAAGAAACAAAACTCCTTCACAGAACTAGAGACAAAGTCTGGGCACAATATTAGTCAAACAAAAATCCATCCACACTAAACTATTACTGGCAACTAAAAAACAATCTAAAAACAGATTAAAAAATGACAAAAAAATATTTCTTTCTTGGTAGCTACCTAGCTAAAATACCAAAACAACCCCAAAACATTATGGGCAACTATGAATCACTTCCACACCCAGGCCAATCCAGAAACCCAACCCGCTCCACCACAAATTCAAAGGATAGTAAATTACTTAATTCAGCACATACTTCACCAACTCCATACTAAACCTAACAAAAAACAAATAACATCACACCACTAACATTACCTTTTGAATCTAATAGAGAATCTTAACAACTTTTCCTTAAAGCCCATTCAAACTAGTACTATAAAAAATGCTCCACAAACTTAAACCTACCACCCTTGCTGCCGACAAACTACCAGCTGAATACCTTAAGTTAGCTGTTGATGTCATAGCATATCCCAGTCTCCATATTGATCAACTGATCCATAACTGAGCATCAAGTTCCCAAAATCTGGAAAACATCCTATGTAATACCCCTCCATAAAGGAGTAACCTGTACAGACCAATCACAATTCTATCCCACCCCATCTAAAATTTTTATAAAAATGCATTCACTCTCAACTCGTGAATTATATAGTTTCCAATAATTGTCTAATAAATGCACAGTATGGCTTCCGACCAAATCACAGCACCACCACAGGTCTTTACAGACACCATTAACCAACTCAGAAATAAAGGACAATTAGTCTCTTCAGTATTCCTAGACATGTCAAAGGCCTTTTACACTATGTCCCACCAGAAACTTTTACATGAACTCCAGACCCTACAACTAAGCCATTCTGCTCTACAGTGGTTTCACAATTAGCTTTCAGACTGACATCAAGCTGTAAAATGGAAAAATGAATTCTCCCCTACATTACTGGTTACCCTAGGTGTACCACAAGACTCAATTCTAGGTCCACTCCTGTTCAATACCTTCACTAACAAGCTCCACACAGCTACTGATCTAGCCACAATCATACAATAGTCTGATGACGCCACGCTCATCTATGCAGCCCCTTCATTTGCTAAACTGCAAGAAAAAAAAACAACTCTCATTCTCAGCAGTAGAATCTTGGTGTACTACCTCCCAACTAGCCCTGAATCCAAATAATTAATGATCTTCTCAAATAACAAGCCAACTGACCACCTCTCTCCCTTCCTAATATACTCTTCTAACAACACCAAAGTTGAACCAGTGTCAAACTGCAAGCTACTTGGCATCACAATTGACAATAACATGAAATTTGATAAACATCTGTCAACTACCATCAAGAAAGTCCACACAAAACTAGGTTCACTCTACAGATCAAAAGCATATCTCACTGACTTCACTAGATAATCTGTTGCTAGGACCCATTTATTATCTGCTCGGACCCATTTACTATCTCCCCTCCTCTATGCCTCTTTCATCTTCACCAACTTAAAGAAAACTGATATAGCCAGACTAGATGCTTGCTATAACAAGACTGCTAGATTTGCTAGCAACTCCCCATATAGAATGCATCAATGAAATGCCTTACATTATCTAAATTGGATGGAACTACCTATCCTTCTTACCCTCATCCACCTCATAACAGCCCCCAGAATAGTATATCAATCTGAAAAGTGTCCATCTCTCCAAAACTTACTTCATCCTCGATCCAATACAAGGATTGTATTGCCCTCTGACAAGCTTCTTCTACAAGTCACAAGAGCTAACAACTTCTATGGTGATTCTCTCTAGTCCAGTTGTATCTCCAGAACATGGAATATGACTCCACAATATATACAAATTACAACTAACCCACAACAATTTAAATTACTGCTTAAGTCCCACCTATCTAAGAATTGGCTTTGCTCTTGCCTAAATCCCAGCTGACCACTGTCTCCACCCTTCTTCTTCTTCCAGCTTTTCCCAGTTAGGGGTTGCCACAGCGGATCACCTGTCCACTCATGACTGACAGTGGAGTTTTACGGTGTCGATTTGCCAGCCCGGCACCCTACCTTCCACGGAAGGCACACACATGCACGCACTCACACCTAGGGCCAATTTTGAATATCCAATCCACCTACAGCATGACTTTGGAATGTGGGAGGAAACCAGAGCACCCGGAGGAAACCCATGCGACCACAGGGAGGACATGCAGACTCCATGCAGAAAGCACCCCAGCCGAGGATCAAACCAGAGAACCTCTTGCTGTGAGGCAGCAATGCTAACCGCTGCACCTCCGCAGCCGCCCACCACTGTCTCCACCCTACTTTCTAGAATTCATTCCTGTCAACATACTCAAACTGACTAGGTAAAACTTTCGTCTCCTACTTCCAAACTTAACCAACAACACTTACTCTTATCTATTCCTATACAAAACCCAAGCTATGTTTAACTACATGACATTTTTTTCTCAACTGTGGTTATATTTCCTCTAAATATTATGATTTCACTTGTCTGAAAATGTTAACTATTATAGCTATATATGTTTTTTTCTTTTTCTTTGACAATTATAAGTAATATTATAGCTAAATATGTTTTTCTTATCATCCTGCCGTAACATATGCTTGTAATAAATTCAAATGTGATTATTCTCTGTAACTTGTGGGACTTTCCCCCTAGGCCTCCATTGAAAATGGGCCTCCCACCCAGTCAGATTATCCCAGTAAACAAACATAAAATAAATAAATAAAACAAAATAAGTAAATAAAGAAATAATAAATTTAGGAAGCAATGGCAAGCGGGTTCCAAAAAGAAGTCTCAAACCTCCCAAAACCAAGGACAGTCCAAGTCTGAATGACTATCCATAGACCATGTAACCCCTCCCTGGCCCTTTTTTCTTTAAGAAAGTCTCAATCTACATTTTTCCCTTTGGCAGCAAATAGTTTCAGAAAATCATTTGTCAATGTTACAGATGGCAGTGGAAGAATTTCCTCCTTTCAAGAGAGTCATTCCTCATCCTCCAGATCAGACTCTTTTGTTTCCACCAGTTCATTATCACATGCAGCCTCAAAGAGTGGTAGAACCAGTTCCTCCTTCCCAGATCGGGAAGGATTTTTATTCAAGGATATTTCTATACCAAAGAAAGAAAATGCTTGGAGAACAGTTCTGCATCTTTCTTTCTTTCTTAAACTTATTTGTGATAGTGCCCATGTTCAAAATTCTGTCACTTCACAACCAGTTAACCTCTTCTTACTCTTTCAAATTTCCTGGTAACACTAGACTTAAAAGATGCTTATCATTACATCCCTATTCATCCAGGATTTCAGACACATAATGAAAGAAGATAAATCATGTGACATGGTTTGTAAAACAGTAATGCAACTGAAACATTTAGCAAAAAGTATTGAAAAGATTTTATAAACAGCAGTGTTATCATGCTTATTATTAATAAATTCAACATGCAGTATACTAAATGTACATTTAAAACTGAAACTTCAGTGAACAAACACCAAAAACAAAATCAAGTCTTAATGTGCAATAACTGAATTTACTTTCGGAGTACTTTGTTTAGCCACTCAGGCATATTTATTTATATAACAACCAAAAACTCCTTCTCGTCACTTCAGAGAAGGCTAAGAACCAGGACAAGCAGCAAAAACCAGGCAGAAAGACACGGTGAAACAATCCACTTTATTACTAAATGCTTTCATCCCTAACTTAACTTAGACATGGGACTTCATCAGAGTAAAACTGAATAACAAGGCAGGACAGCTCTTTAAAGTTTAAAAAACACCAATCAATGACAATCTTTTTTTAAATAAAAAACGTCATTCAACCCTGGTGGTTGGCTGGCATTTAACCTAATCTGCCAGTATAACTCTTTGTATTTTAAAGGAAAACTCCAAGCTAGAACTAAAAAAATTTTTTTTCACTCTGTCTTTGTTTATTGACCTATTTTTACACATCAAAATCTCTCTAAGTGCTTTATTTGTAATGTAATTTTAGCATGTTTTCCACAACATGGCTATCAATGGGGCTTGATGTAACAACTTGATCTTGTACTCCCTCAACCCTTTCTCATAATACTTTGTATGGCTCATGCCAGACATAAGGAAGTAACTTTGAATTCCAATGCCATTGACATACAGTGGGATTTGGGAGGGTCACTGTTATTTTCTTTACCTTCTGTAAAAGGACTACTTCTTTTCAGTCTCTAATTACCCTCATTATTAATCTCAGACCTTGTTTTACACTGTACTTAGAAGTTATCCAGCTATAGCCAGAAAAGTAAGTAAATTGCAGGTCTTTGTTCAGTGTTTTCTTTTGTAGTTCAAGAGGAATTGAGAGTCCCCTCCCCCCACACTACTGCAGAGGTGTTAAAACTGTCACTACACTGAGAGACCCTTGCAGAATCAACCTCAGACTACAAAAGAAAACCCTGATCAAAGGCTTGGAATTTAGTTATTTTTCTGGCTGTAGCTGGATAACTTCTAAGTGTAAAGTAACTAAATTGCAGGCCTTTGTACAGGGTTTTCTTTTGTAGTCTGAGGAACTGAATCTGCAAGGGTCTCTTAGTGCAGTGACAGTTTTAACACATCTGCAGTAGTGTGCGGGGAGGGGACTCTCAATTCCTCTTGAACTACAAAAGAAAACACTGAACAAAGACATGCAATTTAGTTACTTTTCAGGCTGTAGCTGGATGACATTTAAGTATAGTGTAAAACAAGGTCTGAGCTAAACATAAATGAGGGTGATTAGAGACAGAAAAGAAGCAGTCCTTTTATAGAAGTTAAAGAAAATAACAGTGACCCTCCCAAATCCCATTATATGTCAGTGGCATGGGAATTCAAAGTTACTTCCTTATGTCTGGCATGAGACATATAAAGTATTATGGGAAAAAGAAAGGGTTGAGGGAGAACAAGATCATGTTGATACATCAAGCCCCTTTGGCAGCCATGTTGTGGAAAACAGGCTAAAATTACAAGTAAAACACTTGAGTGACTTTGAGGTGTTAAAATAGGTCAGGAAACAAAGAGAGTAAAACAACAGTTTTATTTAGTTCTAGGGTGGAGTTTTCCTCTAAGAGATTTTTCGGTGTCACCAACTCTAGGGTTTAGAATTACTCTGTCTATAACTGTAAAAAAAAATTTATTAAAATTATCACAAACCACCGAGTGTCTGTATAAAGCATTGGTGATTTTCCTATTTTTAATGTTTCTTATATGTTCACAAATACTGTCCTTTAATTTTCTCTTAGTTCTTTAAAAATGAGATATTTTAATATTCGAAATATAGATTTCTTAGGTGTTTCAGTCATTTTAAATTTTCACTTTGATCAATTTTTGGAATTATTATTATCATTTTTATTTGTGTTTTTAACATCACATATCGTAGCAACAGTGTTTATGCCAATGGCTCTCATTAATTATTCAAGTGTTATATTGTGACTTGTTAATATTCAATATATGTGCTTTGTGATTGGTGTTTTTAAATGTTAAAGATCCATTCTAAGTCGTTCTTCAAATTTACTGTGAAGTCCCATGTCTAAGTTAAGTTAGGGATGAAAGCACTTAGTAGTAAAGTGGATTGTTGGACAGTTTGTTTCCACCTGGTTTTTGATGCTTGCCCTGGTCCTTAGTTTTATTTAATTATATATTTCAGTTTGCACTTCGCAATTGGGAAGATATTTTATTTACGTTGTTGTCTTGGCTGGAAATCTCTGGATTTGCCCCATTTCTTATGCTTTGATGATTTTGCTTAGTTTTATAAACAAGCAATTGAGTTGCTGCTCAACAAGTGGCCATAATAGCCACTTCCTCTTTAAACATTTCTTCTTAAGAATGTGTATCACAGTCTTATTTAATTGTATTTCACTCATCGTTGTTTCTACAGTGGCACACAGTAGATACTGTAGTAGATGATCAGTCTTCGACAGCCTGGACCAGTTCAACGTGTTTATTAACACTGTGAAATCTAAAACTACAGCTTCTATAACTCTGGCAAACTCATGCTCCTTTAAGTCATTATGAAGGCACATATATCTTTTTTTTGCATGTTCCTGAGTTACTGATAGCAGGAAGATGGCCTCATGAACAGAGGAAGGAGTTGTAAACTTCTTTATGCAATGAGGCAGGAAATACTCTGGCACCTCAACTTTTCTTCTACAAAAAGGGGACCTGCTTGTTGATTCACAGCTCAATACTTTGCCTTTGTTGAGCCCATACTTGTTTGCAGGAGTTAACACTTTACTAAGCTTTTCTGAATGTATTGTTTTGGTAATCCTTTCAGTATGTCTTCGGCTGTCTTTGAATTGTTCAGCAAGTATATCATCTGGAAAGTTGATAAAAGAAAATGAATAATAATTAAATCATAAAATTATCACTAAAATGTAAGTTTAGTACATAGCCGATCTAAATTTACAAAATGGTCAGTTGCAAAAACCAGTTCAACTTCTACTTTAACCCTAGCTTGACTAGAGTTAGGGCTGAGTTCAGATATCCTCATGGGTGACTTAGTCGGGATGAAAGAGGCAGGTAATATCCATGTGACACTTCAGTCTCTTAATCTCTTTTTCAGATAGCAAGGAGGCTTTCTATTGCAGGATTGGCTAGGTTTAGGACAGGAGGTGGGTGGAAGGGGCCATAATTCATATGGTAAGGATGTTTCATCCTCTTCTGGGATTTGTTATGACCATGTACCCCCTTCCGTGATTAGGTACTTTAAGACAAATTAGTTGCCATATTGAATTAAGAGGGCCTGTAAATCAGTTGTTCCTGCAAACCCTTTGGAACCAGGAGGACTGCAAGAAACTGTAGAGTCCGCATTACAGGGTGACCACTTTTTTTCCTTGGAACCATAGTAGAGCTATGATAAGCTCTTTACCCTGTCAGAAAAGCATCTGCTGTCAGGACTTGGAATTGATTTGCCCCCTCAGCTGAAGCTTGTTGGATATTGCCAACCACTGCAGGATACAACAGCAGGAGTTTGATACCTGCAGGAGATCCACAAATGCATTGTGGCTCTGCAGCTAGTAACACATCACAGTCCATTTCAGTACAGTAGCCTTAGGCATACAAATGGCACCATAGTAACCATAAAGTACAAAGATGTAGAAGGGTATGGGCTTGGATTTACTGCTTTGTTCTCACTCAGGTTTCCATCACTTTTTATACTTTCTACACAGGCATGAATGACTGTCAGTGCAGTGCACTCTGCTCTATGCCATTGAAGACAATCCAGTGATATGGGAATTTCCACTTCAGGAATGCTGTCAGGATGCTAATGTGGCTACCAGGAACCAGTTACCCAATTATGGGAACACATGGAGACCCTTCTCTTGCAAGGCTTCATGCAACATAGCTGAAACCTTGGTAAACACTCAGCGTCTATGTACAATTCCAAATTGTAACACTTTTTTACTGAAAGTGATGCCTGTCTAAAGAATGGCTTTCTTTTGTGGACCTAAAGCAGTTATAAGCCAAAAGGCATCCATTGTGTCTAGTGACAATATCCAGATGCCCTGCAGCATGACCTCTCCTCAGAAAAACACCATCTGGAACCAGATATGAGAAGTGTGTTCATTGAAACTGATGAGCTTCAGGATGAGACTGGAACCATCTAATCTCTTTGGAACTAGAATGAAGGTGGAATAGAAAATATGGCTTTGTTTCAAAGGAAGGGCAGCTTCTAAAGCTTATCTGAGAAGCAGAGTATGATGCTATCCCAAAAGGTCCATGGCAACAGTTTGATCTGTCAGTGGAAGCCTTTCTAGTGGAGAAGCTGTGACTTTAGAGATGTGGATTATTAACCACATTCAGAAACCACTGATTGTTTGTGATGGCTCTCATAGCTGAAGCAAACACAGAGAATGAGCCTCACAGGCCAACCCAAATAATAAATGCTTACTCAGTAATGATATCTGGAAAACCTGGTTTAGAATAACATGTCAGTGGCACAGCAAATAGAGTTGCTGCCTCATAGTAAGAGGCTCCCTGGTTTGATTCTTGGCTGGAGTACCTTCTGTGCAGAATCTCCCATGTCCTCCTGTGTTTGAGTGGGTTTCCTCTGGGTGCTCCCGTTTTGTCCCACATTCCAAAGACATGTAGCAGGTGGACTGGAAATTCTAAATTGGCCATAGGTGTAAGTGTGTGGTGTGGAAACACTACTGTGGCAGGGCTAGCCACCCAGCAGTGTAAACCTTGGTACAAGATGATTGTCAGTGTTGAAGTGACACCCTAACCCCATGTACAGAACTGGGGAAAAAAAGGCTGTGGATGGATAGAACATTTCTGTTTACTTAAATGGGACTAGTTAGCCTTTACAAATAAAATAAACAAGAAATATAATTAAATCATTTTTAAAAACACTACCTTTATCTAAATGTTTAACTGCAGATAGTTTTCTGCAACTCTCTGTTCTCTCAGGCTGACACCCTTCCTGTACTTGGCTAACTATTGGGCTTAAATGCTGACTATGTTGCATTTGGTTCAGGCAGACATTCTCTATAGAGCCTTCATCCTCATCATCATCATCATCATATAAGCAAGCAGTAGTCTCTTCTGTTGTCTTTATGTCCTCTGCTGACATTGGTGATGTCTGCAAGACATGAACTGCAGACAATGCATCAGAACAGACAGCATTTTTGGCCAGAACAGCCACATTATCTCTGTATTCTTTGCTAGAAGGATCCATATGTTTTAAATTGCTGAACTCCACTGAAAGGTCTGATTTTTCTGCTTTCCCACATTCTGTAATTCTACAATTCTCGGTTGTTTTTCTGCTTTCTGCTTTTCTTCGGTGAATTTTTGGGGGATGCAGAGAATTTTTTGTTTCTTCTTTCACAGTCAGTTGGAAAACATCTTTAATGTCGTTCATACTTTCATTTGATTCTGTTTGTTGTGCTTGTAAATTACAGTGGCCATCTTTTGGGCTTACACAACAAGGTGAATTGTTTTGGTATTTGAGTTTTACAGCAATGGATGGGTTAGTATATAATGTACGGAGTTGTGGTTGATTATTTTTAGTTGTAGGTGATGACCCAGACACACTGCTGCAGAAAAGGAAAGCACATTGTTAGTTCACGCAAAATATCTGGCTAGCCTATGACCACCATTCAAAAAGTATAAAAATGCACATTTTTTGCACACAGAAAAGTACTTAACATTTATTTGGAAAAAAAGGCCCTTGGATAACACAGCTGTGTAACATAGGAAACATACGAGTAGATGTGGGCACTAATCAGCAATGCCTTGACAAACATTGTGGATCTTGGGCATCTTTCTACAGTAATAATATCCCGCTGCACAAATCAGTGCAAGTCTATTGTGGGAGTGGTGTCAGTACTCTGGGCTGGCATGCATCCTCCTCAGTACTCTGGGATGGCATGCATCCTTCTCAGTACTTTGGGCTGGCATGCATCCTCCTCAGTACTCTGGGTTGGCATGCATCCTCCTCAGTACTCTGGGCTGGCATGCATCCTCCTCAGTACTCTTAGCTGGCATGCATCCTCCTCAGTACTCTGGGCTGGCATGTATCCTCCATATAATATAAATTAGCCGGTGTTCAGTGCTGACTGAGAATATTTATATCATACTAGTGGTACTTAACGAAAATAAGTAAATAACAGATACAGTCTTACTTATGCCACTTGACGAATAACAGGGCATACCTGGATGAGTCCTGTGCTTGGGGTCATCTATTCCATGAATCAAAATTCAACATCTTTTTATCAGAAGTTTTTTGCACCCATGGACAGACATGTAGCTATGGTAATGCATTTTATGATGCAATATGTTAATTATGTATGTGGTTTCTAGCGCCACAATCCATCTTTTACCCATCAGCAAATATTTTCCAACAAATCAAGAAATAAAAATGAATGATTTTGTACCCCCATTACTATCAAGTAAAATACTAACACAAAATTGCCTGACTTAACAGAAAACTAATAGTCAGGGATGACTGGAACCGCTACCCCTTATAACAGAAGGGTATTCCTGACCAGTCAAGAAGTGTCTGCTCATAGAACTAATGCAGTAGAATATATGTCTGCATATATTCTACTGCATTAGTTCTATGAGCAGTAGAATATATGTCTGCTGTATCTGACAAGAAGGATCCTCCCTGATGGCTGCTGCAGATAGGGCTAAAGCCAAGCAGTAAGCCACCAGGGTAGAAGCAACCATATGATTACAAAAGTACAAACCATGGAAAGCTGAGTCCCATAGCACTGAGTTTGCTAATTATGTTCTACTTTTAAACTTGCAGTCAAGGCAGTGATGTCTGACAGAAATGTATTTAGGTTGGGGCAAAGAAGACAGCCTCCCCAGGTGCAAGGTGCTAGGGGGCTTGACTGGCAAATGCCAATGGTGGTAGTGCAGCAGGGGCATTAAGAAATGAATGCCAACTGCATTACTTATCAGGGCTATAGCAAGCTGCTTGATATAAATGTAGCAAACGGTCTGCTACAATTTTCAAGGATGGGAAGAGTTTTTTTTTCTGGTCTTCAACTTATGTAACAGATTAGGGAATGGCATGGGGTTCCAGAATAGCTAGCTATAGCTCTGATGCTTGATGAAGGTGTGCACTAAAGACCAAGTCACCATATCACTGATAATCTGCTTTTAAAGAATTGTTGAAGCAAGTACAAGGGCAACCATTCATCTAGTATGCTGAGCTTTAACTGCAGCATTTGCAGCAGGTGGCTTCCCATCTGATGGTAAAAAAACAACACAGGCAGCAATTCACTTGTGAAGTGTCTGCTTGGCAACTGCATCCCCTTCCTTCCCTGGTAACACCCAAGTTGGTGGTACATATCCAGTGCGTAAACAATCCTCTGTTTTCTGATTTTTGCCCCATTAAGAAAACTGAACAATGGAAAGATTGGTGGGTTTGTACAAAGGGACCAGATCCCATTCCCTATCTGAAGTTTCCAGATTCTTGCTCAGACTTAGGAACAGTATTTGTCAAAAAAATGCACATCATTTCCACTGAGCTAGCAGACTCAGATGATGAATGTGCAAGCCTGCAAACTGGGTCTATATTAGTTTGTCGAAAGACATCTCCATCGAACACCTCTCTATCAACACCAAATCATCAAAACTCACTTTCGCAACTCACAGATTTTTTTTGCCAGGTTAAGGAAGTAGTTGGCCAACTCCACAACTTTGCTGTTTTCCCAACTGTACTGCAATCTTAGAGTTGGTGTATATATTTGGTGGGGTTTGATTTAGTGCGTTATGTGTTCCATTATGCTATGGAACAACTGTTTCATTGCCCTGAGTAAAATTCTGCAAATCACGGAAGTGAATTTCGACAGTTTGCTGTCAATGAAAAGGTGTTAGATGGTGGAGATGTCTTTCGATGAACTAATGTAGAACCCTGCAAACCAAGAAGTTCAAATCCCATAGAGAGTGGTAGAGTCTTCAGAAAATGATGGAGATGCAACCGTCTTTTTATAAACTGATTAAACAATGCAGGGCCATGGTGCAGATCTTGAGAGGTTCTTGGTATGCAGAGATAGCTGCACATGAACAACGGATATAAAATACTTGATATTCAGATCATACAAGTTGTTTAGTTACATCAAAATCATCTGTGAGCTTGCTTAACCAATGAACTACATGCTGCTACTCTGCTCAAACCCAGAATGAGTTCCCCAAGGAGTCAGAGGCCTGTCACATAGAAGTCTTCCTATCAGCCTCAGTAGCTTCTGAGACCACCACAAGCAAACACAGATGTATTAGGGGTCTACATCAGAAGCCAGACCTTGAGGTGCAGCCAGCTATCATGCCATACAATGATGGGTATCCTTGACACAGACTAGGAGAACCTCTTGTGTTACAAGGGAACAAATTGTGCCCACCTCAGCCACCAGAGTATCAAAAATGAGTTATGATCTTTCATCTCTGAAAGTGAAATCAGCAGAAATAGAATTTCCTGCTCCATGAAGGAAAGGACATGGTCATGTTTACCTCCCTTTGCTCTGCAGAACTCATCAGCAGAAATAGAATTTCCTGCTCCATGAAGGAAAGGACATGGTCATGTTTACCTCCCTTTGCTCTGCAGAACTCAAAGGAAGAGGGGGAGGACTACGTTTTCTTGAATGATGACTAGAACATTGTCCTGACTGTCCCACATCTGGATGATCTTGACCAAGCTCATCGTCTTTTTCCATAGCTGTAAGACAAGACTATTTCACTTCCTTAAAGAGAACAAATTTGGCATGAGTTATGCTATCATCTATGTCTCATTGCCACTGGAGCAGTGTCTGGCTTTAAAAGTGGTGTGATCTTGTACCCCCACATCATCTGCAGATATCCACAACTGGAGTATTGTGAAATGTAGTAATCTTAGAGATTTGTACAACCTGACTGATTATCCAATGATTGACTTTTTTCTATTTAAAGTTGAAGAGCAATTTTGTAATGAAGAAGGCTGTGGCCAAAACACCAGTTATATTTATTTACTTGTAAGAATTTCACTAAATGTTATGTTTTAGTTATAGACAGTTACATTTTATATAGCAATTAAACTGTTGTCTGGCACTGTCCCTACATCTTTAGTGATGGTGTTATGTTTTAATGGCTTGAGTATTTATTTTATATCATAATTTATATCCTTCTTGCCATGTCTCATGATACTGCATTTTCTGACATTAAAGGCAAAATAATTATTACTACACCTGGTACTGGCATGTATTTTTGTAGACCATCTTTGAGAACTTTGGCATCTTTTACTGAAGTAGTTATGTTACTCCATTTGCAGTCATTAGCAGATTTGTTTATTCATACCCATTTCCCACATTTACATATGGGAGGACAGATGGAAAAGACATGGCTCCAGTACAGTGCCCTCTGGGCAACTACTGGCAACACCTACTGGGGTGAGGACATAATCCTTCCACCACCCTGACTTGTTACATTCTCTCCTGGAAGCAGTGTTTTACCTTTTGAACTATGTCTAGTTTGACATTTAAGTAATTTAACTTGCTATCCCTTCATTAAGTGATGCCATTACATCATCAAATAATGCCACAAACGTTAACAGGACAAGTATTCCCTTTTAACAATCATATACTGTTCCATGGCTAATAAAACGACTCCTACATCATTTTATAAATGTTCCATTATGGCTCTCCCCAGGAATTTACACAGAACATCGGTCGGGCTAAAGAGTTTAAAACTGACCAGGTCTGACTTGACCAGCCACCTGTAAGAATCGGTACCACTATAGCCCATCACCATACATCAGGAACATGTCTACATACTACCTTGAGTCTGTAGAAAACCTTCTGGTATGTTGTCGAGTCCCACTTGAGTTTTTAATTCTATCTGAGATAACAGTTATATCTGTAGTTACTATAGCAGATGCCTCCCCTTGTCTCTGTAGCACTACGACACATGCTTTTGATTAGTGTGATATTTGCAAAATATTTTTTTCAATATAATTACTTTGTCTTGTGGATAGGTTATCTTGTTATTGTTTATGAACAGGATTTTACAGGTACAATTTCCCCTTTCAGTTTTCTGATGTTATGAATATCTTGTTATTGTTCTGAGGCTTTGCTTTCTAGCTGATTTCAATTAGGTCAGGAAGGTTTGATGGATAATTTCTGTACTTCACTTAATACTGACTCATTATAATGACTAAGGAGATTTCTGAAAGCTAAGTAGCCCCTGCCTTTCATTTGTGTATCCTATTAATTGTGTGATTCCAACAGATTTTTGGTGAATTCACCTGTAAATGTATGCATTATTTATTTAAGCATATTTGTGAATGCATATTTTAATAACATCACATAATTCAATGTCTGAATCACAAATGTATTTATCTGTTGGTCAGATCCGACCCCAAGCTAATCAGCCTAGACATCCACATCCCACCCCCACCCTCAATCAGGGAAACCATCATAAAAAACTTCTCCAAAGCCAACTTCACACTTTTTAAGACAGAAGTGGCAAACTTCATGACAACCATGCAGACGGACAATAGAGGTATGACTGCTGAATCCTACACAAATGCACTTTATAAGCACTTACACAAGTGCCTGGATCATGCTATCCCTAATAGAACCAAGATGTTATCCTCCAAAAAAAGGAAGCCAATCTGGTGGTCCTCTGCCATAAACAAACTCTACAACAGAAGAAAGAAACTGTTGCAAAAAAGAGTAAAATCCCATGACTGGAGGAACTCCCTGGTCAACCTCAGTAAGAAGCTGAGATCCCTCATAAAATCCTCCAAAGCTAGTTACGAAAACAAAATTGCCACTGACTCTAAAGACAACCACAAAGCATTCTATAGCTATGTCAAGAATCTCAATGGGAACACTCAGATTTGCTCTGAGTTACAGCACAATGGCACTAAATATACAGAACCAACTGATATTGCCAACATCCTAGCAGATAGGTTCAGTGCTAACTTTACCCCCCTCTTACCCCCTAGAGGGCCCATCTCTATACCAGAAGAATGCAAAGTTCCTATAATCACAGCTGCACAGGTAAAAAACACACTCTCCAAAGCCAAGAACACAGCATACATGGGACCTGACAATATCCCAGGCTGCGTTCTACATGAACTACAGAATGAACTGGCATCCTACCTAAGTACCATGTTCAGTCATAGCCTCACCTCAGGCTTTGTACCCACTGAATGGCGCACCACGACGGTTATCCCACTTTACAAAGGGGGAGCCACGACGGACCCTGGGAACTACCAGCCCATTAGCCTGACGAGCCTGGTCTGCAAGGCCATGGAACGTATCATTGTGGAACTCATAAACAAAGACATTGGTAATCTCCAAACTCTGGACCCTACCCAGTTTGGATTTGTAAAAAGCAGATCATGTCTCCTAAACCTGATTGACTTCTTTGAAGCAGTCACCAAAGCCATAGATGAGGGTAAAATGGTTCATACAGCTTATCTAGATCTCGCCAAGGCTTTTGACACCATCCCCCACTCTGGAATTATAGATAAGCTCACTAAACTAGGTATAAATCCCAATGTCACAAGATGGGTTGCCAACTGGCTCACGGACAGAACCCACACTGTGAAAGTAGCGGATTCCAAATCCGACTTCAGACCAGTGACAAGTGGAGTACCACAGGGTTCAGTCCTGGGTCCTCTCCTGTTTGGTATCTACTTCTCTGAAGTGCAGGCTAACACAGAAGGTCTTTGGCTAACAAAGTTTGCAGATGACTGCAAACTAGGTGCTATAATCGAAACTCCAAACGATGTAAACAAACTACAAATGGGCCTCACTGAGACAGATACCTGGTGTCAAAGCCATGGCCTGAAGCTCAATGCCAAAAAGTGTATTGTCATCCCCTTTGGTAAAAACTCTGTACCCATGAACTACCACATAGTTGGTAGTCTACTTAATGCCGAAAATGTGATAAGAGACCTTGGGACACAGATGGACAGTAGTCTCTCATTTGATAATCATATCACCACAGTGGTCAGGAAATCCTTCTACGTGGCTCATCTCATCACAAAACGATTCTCATCCAGAAAAAAAGAGATCATTGTTCCCCTCTACTCATCACTCATTAGACCCATTATAGAGTACAACGCCCCTTTTAGTATGTACCTCACAACATATCTACAACAACTGGAAAGACCACAGAAATACCTCACAAAGAGGATTACTGGCCTCAAACAGATGCCCTACACAGACTGTCTCTAAAAACTACAGCTTTACTCCATCGCATATCGCCTACTCAGGGGCGATCTCTGCCTAACATACAAAGCTATGTCAAACCCATAGCTGTTGGACATGCTCCACTTAAAGAAATCCCAATCCCTCCGAGCTACACGCTCTAGGGACCTAAACCTTGTCACCACAATAAACACAACATGCTGGAGGGATAGATTCCTGTGCCAGAGACTTCCCATACTCTGGAACAGACTACCTATCTATGTCAAACAGAGCTCCTCATTAGCACTCTTCAAGAAAAATCTTGATGATTGGATGGGAAATGGGAAATTCACCCCAGGATCACTTCTGTGGCTCTGCTCGACAGGGGCACAGGAAAATAATGTTCTTGGGTGGCGAAAGCCAGCGTACATTTTTTGGCTAGGCTTATATAGGCCCTAGGGTCAATAGCCTAGTACCTACCTATGAACATATGAACCTATGAGTCAATGACAGGAGTATTTACTCTGTTTTCAAAAGTATATAATTTATTGTATCACTGTGTCAAAATTTCCATTTCATTTTTACTTCCTGGAGTTTTAGTCACAGTTCTGCTTTGCAGGGGGATGTTTGGTACATGACAGGTCATTATAATATTATCTTCAGCACAGTTTTTTTTTATTATTATCTTAGCAATTTCTAGTCCTGAATTGTTTCCTTGACATCTGAATTTTAGGTGTTGTTTTACAAATATTGGAACATTGACACAGTCCCATCCACTGTGAAACAATTAAATAAAGTATATCCTACAACACATTGCTATGCTTCTTGGCTCTTTAAATCATTTTTCAGTAATGTCAGAGATGTCACCGTCCTCCAAGTAGAGAAACACTTCTAAATTATCCATTTTATTATTGAGATTTCTGGAAATTAATAATGCTGTCTTGCACTCTTTTTTTATTCTTGTGTATTTTTTCAAGTATGTTTTATTTTTGTGATTTCATAATATATGCGAAAAGTATAACTTCCCATCATTTTAATACCTCCAAAGTTTTTCAGCGTTCTAAATGCAGGAATACTGTCAACAAATTTTCTGAGACAAAGCTACAAGACTTAAGTAGTTCAGTGGCTAAACAGTAACACCATTACACGGTAAAGAGGAAGATGAACTAAGTGCAGTCAAGGTGACAACACAAAAGATACCACAAACACCATGTTGTGTTTGGTCTCTAATAAGCTAATGCTGCATTGTGTACATCATTTCCATGGGAAAGGATTTTGCTTGTACCGAGCAGCATGCACAAAAAGAGATTCCACACCTGGACATAGGAAAAAAACAGCTAATGCTGCAAGTTGCAATTCCAGGCACAAGCAAAAAGACAACTTCCTGTCAGAATCTGTACAAAATGGGCTGAAAAAAAGCTACAGGGCCATTAATGTAATTTAATTTAGAAGCACTGAAGATTCCTGGAAACTTTCAAATTATACTCAGCAGAACTACATGTCATAATGATCTCAATAATATTAAAGCTTTGTAACAGGCACCACATTTCTCTGTCATTCTTTTCAGAAGGTAGAATAATTTCACTTATATACTGAATGGAACAAATTTGAGTGATCAGTAATTAAAAATCACAAAACATGCTATAATTATATTGACAAAGTACACATTAATGAGCTGTTCTGTTCTCAACCATCTCCAGGAATATATCTGTCCTGACTGCATAATAAAAAAGAAAAAGGGAAAAGATATCAGCTTAAAAAGTACTTACCTTAGGTCATGCTTATTGATTTTTTTACTTGTTAACCCTTTTCTTACCACTATATTCCCCAGAAGATCTAACCGCTGTAGAGTAATGTCAATATCACTTATTAGCTTAGCATCCTGTATAAAAAACGAAGAATAGTAGTTACAGTGAGTATCTCAACATCACACAACAATGCTAGACATGACGTCCAGAGGCTAACATACAGGAGACATAATGGGCACACGATCAGAATTACCAAAACATCTATAATGCACTACAGACAGTTCTCTTACAACAGTTTATGATGAACAGCGCTGGATAAATGGTAATTAAATTAAAGGTCTTCTGCTGCACATCTTTTACAGAACCACTAATAAGGTTTTATGTAATTATATAAGAATGTTAACATTAGCACAAATACTACAAAAATTAGAAACTAGCAAGAGAAACATGCAAGAGGTATTTAGAATGAGTTTACAGCACAAGGTCCACGCTCATGTCAGTGACTCTGAATTACTCAAAACTGAAATAATGACATTTATTTTATGTTTTGTAGAAAGGAAGGAATGAAAGTACAGGTGAGTCAACTGAACTTACCCTGACAGTAGATGTTTGCACGATCACTGATGAACACTGAACTGTGTGTATACATACTTTTTTTTTGCGGGGGGGGGTGCAAGTATTCCATGTGGAGTTTGTACCTTTTGACCCAGTACTGAAATATTCCCAATCAGAGGTTGCACTTCCTCAGGGAAAAGGAAAAAAGCATGCTTTCTTTTCTTCTCTCTGGTGAGGGCTGGGTACAGGGTGGCTTGATTCCATTAAACAATACTGTTGCAGATATTTTTGCAATTAACTTATTCATCAAAATGCTAATTTGGCATTTTAGTTAATGCAAAACTGAGAAATCACAAAACAAGTGTCTTTTTGCTGTGGACCACTTCAGCACGCCTAAATAATTTACTAAGATATACACATACATGAAAATATGTGCCATTGGTAGAACAGGCAGGACACTCACCTTTGGTGCAGAAGGCTGTGGGTTCTATTCCCACATCAGGTAGATGGATTGCTAACAGTGCTGTATAGCATAAGGGGGGGTAGCTGCACTCCTGAGTGTGTCATCCTTTGGATGAAATATTAAACTGAGATCACATCTGCCTGAGTTGGTAGTAGCTCATGTGAATATAAAAGATCCCACCACACTTATTGAAAATAGTACGGGGAAGTTCTCCAGTGCCCTGGCCAAATTTCCCCAGTAGTATAAATACCATGTTGGGTTTCCCCAGAAAAGAATCCACTAGGGACCAGTTCAAACAACAAAGGATAAATAAGTAATATAAATATAAGTGGAATTTCCCAACTGTAATGATAGTTATTTCCCCATTTTCAAGGCTAATATGACAGATTAAAGATACATGAATGTTACCTTCATTTCCTACCAAAAATCTTCATGTGCCATTCTGTGTTAATGATGTTATGTGATCCTATCTCGCCTACATTCTGAATGATGGGTTCGGAGCCGATCCCTCGGCTCCGACTCGGCACGCTTATGCCAAAGAGCGAAGTCTCTTACTGGCTGAGCTTACCATATCCCAGGATGCACCACTACCAGTCCCCCAGATCTCGTTTGCCGCTAACAAGTGAAGACGTGGTCTCGAGCTGGCTGAGTTAAGTAGTGATTATTTCACTAGTTTTTCTGTCAGGTTTTTCTTCTTTTTCTACAAAAAGCTGTTTTAACAGCTATTCTTGTGCTTTGAGTGTGTTTGACAAAATTCACTTGGTGAATTCTTGTGTTGTGAGTGACTAGGAGTACCTCTTGTCTGGAAAGGCCTTTCCCGGTCTTTTTGTTTGTAGGTGACTTCGGTTCTGTTTTAAACATTTCTCTTCTTTAAATAAGAACTAACTGAGAGAAATTATTACATTACAGAGTTTGTGCTGTGTTGACTAACTCGAGTATTGCGAGTGATAACTGTAAGCCTACTCTAGATGTGTTACCAGTGTTCTTTACAGTTACTTTTGAAAATTTCTATAATGTCTCAGAATCCCAGGCCTTCGGGCTTCAAGAAATGTGTAAAATGTAGCTTCAAAATGTCCATCACGGACGATCACCGCTATGTGTGTATTGCTTAGGGCAAAGCATTTACAGGAATCATGTAGTGTATGTCACGCTTTTTCCTCAAGGGTCCTCCAGGAGAGGAAAAATAAATTAATTCTTAAGGGATTAATTAAACCTTCTTTCGAAGAAGCTTTGGCATCCTCTCCTTCTCCGGCCAAAAAAAGGGCGTCGGCTCCGACCAGTCCGTCGGATCCGATCGCTAAGAAACAAAGGCAGGCCTCTCCTTCGGCTCCAAGGACTTCGGAGCCGAGGTCGGAACGGTCTGCCTCGATGCCACCAGTATCGACTCCTCTGGCTTCGGAGCCGATAGCTGGGGCATCGAGAGGCGGGTCATCTTCGTCGGCTCCACTGCCCTCGGAGCCGACAAAGGTTGCCCGCTCAGACACTTCCTCCTCGGCGCCGAAGTCCACCTCGGCACCGATGGAAACTGGTGTGTATTCCCTCGGCGCCGATACTCATCGAGTCGCCTCGGAGCCGGTCCCCTAGCCCTTTGGGGCCGTTGGAGAGGCCGTCTCGGACCCGTTCTGTTTCCTCTCGGTCTTCGAGGATGTCAGATTCTGATATAGATAGGGTGCTCCAAAGACTGTTCCAGTCCCCAGTCTTCCAAAATTTGTTTGGTTCCGACCCAGTTGGCTCCGCACCCGATGACCTTGGCCCACCCCATTGCCACTCCTCCTCCGACTGCTTCGGCTCCGCCGGAGCAGGTGCTGTTGGAGCCGATGGAGATCTCAGGGTCGGCTCCGACCCTTCCTCCAACCCGGCCTCGGGTCCGAGTTTGGTACGCTGGACGTCTTCGGCTGGACCCGGGGTGATGTTTGGGACCTATGCTTTCGGTTCCGAGCCTCCCTCGGTGCTTCGCCGTGGTCTTCCGTCGACTATCACGGCTCCGGAGACCGGACACTCCCAGGATTCTGGGGGTCCGGCTTTCAGAGCCATGAGGAGTGCCTTGGCCAAGTCCTCTTCGGCCATCTCCCCGGCTTTACCGGCACCTTCCCTAGGCGTGGAGACTGGGTCTTTGGCAGTTCCCCTGTCCGTAATCAGCGGAGCCCCGGGGCCTGAGGTTACCCCCAGTGGGGGTTCCCCTCCTCCTGAGGGTTCTTCTGAGCTGTCTTCGGAGGAACCCCAAGGAAGAGATCGTGCAAGAGGAAGCACGTGGACTCTCCCGAGTCTATTACTTCAGACACTGATCTGGATGATGCAGAGGGGTCCCCGAAGTCGTCCTCGGATGATGTCTCCTTTGCAGACATCTTAGAGATCCTCAAACAACGAGGCGGCTGGATATCCAAACCCCCCTCTACTGACGAGTCAGTGCTCCTCAAGGCCTTTGGGGCTCAGCCCTCCGCCTCCTGGGTGTCTCCGCCCTTCGACGAGCTTCTGGATTTAGTTTGTCGAACGGCGTGGGAACATCCAGATACCGTGGAACCAGTCCCTTCTCGTCCACATAAATTTTGTCTGCTCCCCGAGAAGGAGTTCCTCACTAAAGGCGTGGCTGTAGATGCCATGGTGGTGGCATCTGCTACACAACAGGACGTGGCAGAGGCTTCAACGTCCATCCATCCTCCTAATAAGGAGTCTAGGAGTATGGACAGGTACGGAAGCGCACCCTGACTTCAGCGGCCTTTACTTTAAGGTCTCTGAATTATTTGGCACATTTTACCAGGCTTCAGAGGGATCTGGTCAAGGAGTTGTCAGATTCCCTCTCGGGTAACCTACCTGAGCAGCTAGCCCAGTCGGTTAGCTCTCAGTTGGCTATCCTTATGTCAATTTCTAACTCGTCCATGAGGCTCATTTCCTATGCGGCCGAAGGGGCGGGTAGAGCGGCAGGCACAGGCGTGGCTCTACGGAGACAAGCCTGGCTCCGCTTGTGTCAGTTTGCGGAGGCCTTCAAGTCTTCCTTCGCCGACGCTCCCTTTGATGGGTCCTCCTTGTTTGGACCCAAGGTTAAAGACACCCTTACCCGCTGTGAGCAAGAGGGAAAAACTTTATCTGCCGTAGGTGCCCGTTATTCCACTCCCTTTCGGCCTTACCCCAAGGCTAAAGGAGGGGGGAAAATGTGGTTCCGCAAATCCCGTAAGTTTTTCTCCCAACAGCAGGAAGAATTCCCTTCCAGAGGCAGAGGACGGGGAAATTTTTCAGGGAGACGCCGTCCCAGAGGCGGCAGAGGGCCCCGCAATTCTGGAGACCGCGAGTCCTTTCGTGGCTCTTCAGCCTCCCACACGTCATGAGGGATTGCCCGGCTGTGCTGCTCCGGAGCCAGTCGGGTGTCGTTTTGCCAAGCACCTAAAAGCCTGGGAGTCAATCACTCAGGACAGATGGGGGCTTCGGATCATTGCCGGAGGTTACACCATCCCATTCACATTCTCGCCCCCACCGTCCAAAAGAATCCCGGACCCACCACCCAGTCAAAGGGAAATGGCAGCCGCAGAAGCTTTAAAGCTGCTAGAAAGGAGTCATCCAACCGGTCCCCACAGACCAGATCGGATCAGGAAATTACTCCAGGTTCTTTTTAGTGCCAAAAAAGACAGGGGACCTGAGACCAATATTGGATCTCAGCAGACTGAACCAATCCGTCACAAAATCCAAATTCCGAATGGTCACGTTACAATCCATTCTCCCATTGTTGGAGAAGGATGTTTGGATGTGCTCCATAGACCTCAAGGACGCCTATTATCACATACCGATACATCAGGCGTCCAGGAGGTATCTGCGCTTCAGCCTGGGAATCAGTCATTACCAATTTTGCGCTCTGCCCTTTGGTCTCACCACAGCCCCCAGGGTGTTCACCAAGTGTTTGGCAGTAGTGACGGCTCACCTGAGAAGTCTTGGATTCCAAGTGTTTCCCTATCTGGACGACTGGCTCCTGACTGCCACCACCAGGCATCTACTAATGGACAACCTCAAAGCCACCATCTCCCTGGGTGTTACCCTGGGGATTACATTCAATTGGTCAAAGTCTGTCTTGCTGCCCTCTCAACGCATAAAGTTCATAGGAGCAGAGATAGACTCAAGATTAATGCGCGTCTTTCTTCCCGCCGAAAGGATCCAAACTTTACAGGGCCAAGTTCAAGCTCTGATCTCGAGATCCAAAGCCCCAGCCAGGATGGTTCTACAAGTTCTAGGCTCAATGTCTGCCACGGTTCTTTTAGTCCCTCTGGCAAGATTGCACATGAGGATTCTTCAGTGGCTATTGTCAACGCAATGGTCCTTTCAGGATCTTCCCCTCAATCATCACATCATGATTACGGATATATGCAAAAGGGACCTTCGCTGGTGGCTTCAGACATCCAATTTGGATCAAGGAAACCCTTTGTTCTTCCCTCTCCAGTGGTTACCCTGACGACAGATGCCTCCCAGATAGGGTGGGGGGGGCATTGTCTGGGCAGGCTAGTTCAGGGCTCCTGGCTTCCAGACGAAGCTCTTCTCCACATCAATGTGTTGGAGATGAGGGCTGTACTTCTATCCCTACAAGCCTTACACAAGTTTCTTCCTCAGGGCATCATCGCCTTCCACACAGACAACATGTCGGTGGTTTGGTATCTGAACAAACAAGGAGGGACCAGATCATACCCCCTTTGCAGAGAGGCCATGAGAGTGTGGGAATGGGCTGTAGCTACCAACCGCTTCTTGGTAGCGACCCACATCCCGGGAAAGTCAAATATATTGGCAGACAAATTGAGCAGGACAATTCTCTCTCCTCACGAGTGGTCTCTAAACCACACAGTAGCAGCTCAGGTTTTCAGGAGATGGGGGACGCCGTGCTGCGACCTATTTGCAACTCCATTAAACACCAAGTGCCAAAGGTTCTTCTCCTTGATCCCACATCAGGGAGTACCAGCCATGGATGCTCTAGCACAACCTTGGCCAACAGGGCTACTTTATGCCTTTCCTCCAATTCCGCTTCTTCCCAGAGTTATTCAAAAGGCCTCTCAACTGGGGTCTTCAATGATTCTGATTGCCCGTACTGGCCTCGTCAGGTATGGTTTCCCTACCTGAAGAAGCATGCAGTGGACGATCCGTGGACTTTAGACCTGATTCGGACTTGCTAATCCATCAGTCGGGACTTGACATCAGTCCCTTCAATCTTTGAAATTGACAGCTTGGCTCCTCCACTTCCGACTTTAGTTAGAAGGCACACTCTAGACCCGGAAGTTGTTCACATTTTATCTTCGGCCCACAAACCCACCACTAACAAATTGTACCTTAGTAAGTGGAAGAGGTTTGCTATCTGGGCTCAACTCAAGGGCTTAGACCCTATCACTGCTCCTGTCCCAGAGGTCTTAAAATTTTTAACATCCTTGTTTAATCAGGGATCTTCTGTCTCAACTATTAAAGTCCAACTAGCGGCTATCTCTAAATTCCACGAATCCATGGATCCTCCTTTGATGAGCAGCAGACTATGCAAAACTTTCATTAAAGGTGCGAGCCTATTAAGACCACCAATTTTTCATCCTGCACCTCCGTGGGATCTTGATTTGGTGCTTCGCGCATTAACATCTCCCCCTTTCGAACCGGCTGCTACATGCGAGTTAAAATACCTGTCTTGGAAAACTGCCTTCTTAGTTGCAATTACTTCGGCAAGAAGGGTTTCGGAGCTTCAAGCCCTGTCTATTAAGCCACCGTACTTGATTTTCCACAAGGATAGAGTATCACTTAGGCCTAATCCATCCTTTGTCCCAAAGGTCTGTTCTAGTTTCTGCCTCCAACAATCTCTAGAGCTACCGGTTTTCTTCCCAAAATTCTCCAATGAAGCAGAATACACTCTTCATAAATTGGATGTTCACAGGCAGTTACGCTTCTATTTAGACAGGACTCAGCAACTTCGTAGGTCAGACCAGTTGTTTGTGTCCTTCTCAGATAAAAAACTGGGCCAAACCATCACAAAAGCTACTATCTCAAAATGGATCAGAGATTGCATAACTCAGACTTATTCTTCTTCGAATAAGCAACTTACAACATCTATCAAGGCTCATTCTACCAGAGCTATGGCTACTTCTATAGCTTTTCATTCCAAGCTCGCTATATCGGAAATCTGTGCTGCGGCTACTTGGTCCAATCCGCACACTTTCATTTCACACTACAAATTGGATGTGGCATCTAGAGGACGAGCTTCATTTGGTTCCACGGTACTCAGGAGTGTTTTCCAGTGAGCCACCCAGGATTCAGGTGCTAGGACGCTGTCCCATCATTCAGAATGTAGGCGAGATAGATCACATAACATCTTTTAGTTATGTACTCACCATAACTTCAGATGTTTGGGATCCATCTCGTCTACATTCCTAATACCCACCCTCCTTCCCCCTGCCTTGGAGATCAGAAGAGATTGAACGGTTTTGAGTTCTACTGTTTTATCTTGTTTCATCTGACGATGTTATATAAGCAGGGTGTGCATGTGTGCATGTATGCGGACAAACTAGATCTGGGGGACTGGTAGTGGTGCATCCTGGGATATGGTAAGCTCAGCCAGTAAGAGACTTCGCTCTTTGGCATAAGCGTGCCGAGTCGGAGCCGAGGGATCGGCTCCGAACCCATCATTCAGAATGTAGGCGAGATGGATCCCAAACATCTGAAGTTATGGTGAGTACATAACTAAAAGTTAATTCCCTCACTTATCCACCACCCACACTATCCACACAGGTTGTGTATACCCATATGATACTATTCAGTGACACTCTCCCTCACTAGGTAGCCAGGTACCCAACTAGACAGGACTCAGCTACCCCAATAGAGAGTAAGGGTTATTTCCATTCTTCCAAGAGACAGAGACCTATAGTGGAAACCATGGGGTTCAGCCCTTATGAAGATAGTGTTTAGGAATGTACCAGCAGATCACCCGCACATGTAGATCTGTGCTGGCACTGCTGCACATTGGTTATGGGAGGACATAAAACAAAAATCCAAACCATTCATGGATGCCCTCTCACATCAGCCTGGCTCTCACCCCTACTAGCAGTGTGACTTTGGCTAGCCATTGGAATTAAATGTATCAGAAGAGCAAGGAATTGTGGTGATGGCCAAGGACAGGGAGGGCCAAAACAAAACAAGGCAAAAGCAGCTTGTAAGTCACTTGCATGACTAGACTGGATCTGAAAATACATTTTCAACACAGCGAAGTATAAAGGATGGGACATAGTCTCATAAATAAATAATGGTATGCTATGCATATTACGCTAATTTTGCTGGGAGATTTTAGTTGTAAACCTCACGGGAAAGAGAGTGTATAAATGTCTTTGGTGTGAATGCCTATGATGTAACAGCAAAGAGCAATGAGGAAGAATGTAAGGTAAAATATAAAGGGCTCAGTAGAGTAACACAAGCATAGGCGCAGACAGTAAGGGAATGACATGCAAATAGGTACAGACTGTGAGTACAAAATAATTCTGTGCGATTAGTAATATTCAGTAGTGAAACAAAATGCTAGAGGATTTGTTCCTACCTGGAAAATTACAGGTAATGAAATGATTTAATACTGATAGTTAGCAAAAACATACAACTTCCAGCAGCAGGATCTCTACATGCAAATGTATAGTATCAACCATAAAACTGATATAACAGTATAAAATGGTGCAAAGTAATCTCAGTCTTATCACTGAAACAGTGATAAGTCTCCTTTTCTTTTCTCTTGATTTATCAACTATAATTAGATTTTCATTTTGGATCTGAAGCAAAAAACAAATTAAGAAAGAGATGATATGTAAAAGAAATATACATGACATTTACAAAATTCAGATAACATATGTGGAAAATTAGAAAATGCATTGCAAAGATTCCACAGAGGAGAAGTACATGGGAGAAAGTACAGTTGTGTAAAATTTTATCATAACGGTAGATTGTCCTTGCCTTCACTACTGCAGTATTCTTAACATATGGAGATTCCTTGCCATGGAAGCCAAACGTTTGGCCAATCTACCAAAGACGGCTACTGCTTTAAGCTATGCCGAACGTCACCCAAACACTCCTATCCTTGTAGGGCATAAAGGTGATGTTCAGGCCTACAATAATTAGAACCGACTTCTCCAGTAGAAATACCAGCCAAGGAACCCAAGAGGTAACCTGCACATCCAGGAAGGAAAAGGATTATGGGGATTGAGAGTGGGAGCAAATACTGCAGCACTGAAGGCAAGAATATCTACTGTTATGGTAAGATTTTCACAACAGTACTATGTCCTTACATTCACTGCTGCAGTATTCTTAACATATGGAAGAGTGCCAAAGCTCAAGAGGAAACTTAGGAGGGGAAAGAGGAGATGAGTCCCCTAAAAAGCCATGAAGAATGGCACTAGCAAAACCAATTCTAGCTCTAGAGATACCGTCCAACTTGCAGTGCTTGGTAAAGGTATGTACAGGAGTTCAGGTAGCTGCTTCAAGAATAGAATTAGTATCTAACCCTTGAAAAAAGCACCAGTAGAAGCCACAGCTCTAGTAGAATGAGTCTTAAATGAAGAAGGGAGGGTCTTGCCATGAAAAGTGTAACAAAAAGAAATAGCTTTAGAAATCCAGGAAGAAATAGTTTGCATGGGTACCGCAAGTCCCAAAGATCTAGGATGAAAAGAAACAAATAACTAATCAGATTTTCTAAGAGCCTTAGTCTTATCCAAATAAATCCTGAGTTCCCTATGCACATCCAACATATGCAGCACTCTCTCACTGTCAGATGTAGGACAGGGGAAAAAAGTAGGCAGATTAATAGACTGATTAAGTGATAGCTCATTAACCACCTTAGGCATAAAAAAAGGATTAGTGGGCAAGAACACCCTGTCTTCATGAAGGATCAAAAAGGAGGACAAGCCATGAGTGCCTGCAAAACAGACACCTGTCTGGCAGAAATAAGAGCTAAGAAAAGAACAGTCTTCCAGGAATAATGTTTCAAGGAAGCTGAAGCAACAGGCTGAAAAGGAGCCCAAGTCAACATCTCCAAAACAAAATTATGATACCAGGGAGGAGGAGCAGGCTTCCTGGGAGGTCTAATATTAAGGACACTTTTAAGAAATTGTTTCACCACAAATCTAGATCTAAAGGAGGAGAAAAAAAGCATACAAGCAGAGATAGCTGATAACCGGGCCTTAATAGAGGAATAGGCCAAACCAGCATTGAGCAACTCCCACAAATAAGAGAGAAACAAAGGAACATCCACAGTAAGTGAGTCCAGGTTGTGAGAGAGGCACCAAACAGAAAAACTCTTCCATTTGAATAAGTAAGATTTCCTAGTACTGGGTTTCCTGGCCTCCTGCAGGATGTCTAGCATGTCTTCAGAAAAAAAGGAGTCTATGAGAAATTAAAAACCTGTCACCCACAGTGTCAGTTGAAGCATGGACAGGTGTGGGTGGATGAGAGATCCCTTGTCTTATGTGATTAGATCCACCCTGTCAGGTAAGTTATGATAATTGATTCTGTTGAATCTTGAACAGGACTTTCGGAATGAGAGGAAGGGGAAGGGAATACATCAAGAAACATCCCCTTCCAAGAAAATGACAGGGCATCCTCCTTCCACACCAGAAGACATGGGACTCTAAAACAGAGGAATATGTCTGTTCAGATGGGAGGCAAAATGATCCACTTGAGGAGTACCCCACTGGTGGATAATGTCTAGAAACACATCCCTGTGAAGTATTAATTTGTGGGACTGAGTTAAGGATCTGCTCAGAGTATCTGCCACAATGTTCTGACCCGAAGGCATATAAACTGCTTGAAGAGTCACTCGATACTTAACAGCAAGATCCCATACCAGAAGTGCCAACCAGCAAAGATGATAGATCTCATTCCTCCCTGTTTGCTGATATACCACATCACTGTGGCATTGTCTGTGAACACCTTGAAAGGCTCTGGAGAGAAAAGAGAATGAAAGGCCTGAAGAGCCATCAGAAGAGCTCTCATTTCTTTGACAATGATGTCCTCCTTCTGCTGACAAGGCGACCATACCCCATGTATCTTTAGAGAGCCAAATGTCACCCCCCCCATCCCATGTCTGGAGCATCTGTGAATAATTCCTGAGAGAGAAAAGGGAGATGAAAAGGGGTCCTTGGATTCAGAGACAACTGCTGAATCCACCAGTGAAGTTCTTGTCTGAGACAAGGAAGAAGAGGAACTACAAAAGTCTAGAGGATGTGCATGTTGAAGCCACACTGACTTCAGAAACCACTAAAACTTTCTCATGTGAAGTTTGGCTAGAGGGTGCATCGGAATGGTGGATGCCAGAAAACCCAGAGCTCTCAGAAACTCCCTGGCAGTAATGGAAGCCAGAAGAAGAAGAGTGTGAAAGAAAGAAATTAAAGTTAAGGGCTTTGGAGGAGGCACGGATGCAAGCATTGGCAGCATTTGAATCCTGCCATTCAGAAAAACATGATCCTGAGGAGTCAGAAAAGACTTGTTGAAATTTATAGTGAACCCCGGCTCTGACGAAGGGAAAATCTAAAATGAAAATTTAGCAAATGGGTCTCTGGAGAGGATGCCTGAATCAGCAGGTCATCTAACTAAGGAAATATTTGGATCCCTTGAACCCTGCAAATAGAAATCACAGGACCAAGGCATTTGGTGAACACCACTGGGACAGTAAAAAGGCCAAAGGGCAAAGCAGAAAACTGAAAATGCCAGGAAGCAACAGAGAAATGCAAAAACTTCCTGAAAAGAAGATGGATAAAAATAAGGAGATAAGCATCCTTGAGATCCAGAGACACCATATAGGCCTGAGGGAGCAACAGAAGAAATAGAGTTGGACAGGGCAACATCTGAAAGGAAGGCACTTTTAGAAAAGTGTTTAGATGAGAGAGGTCTAGGATAGGTCTCCAAGTGCCCTCTTTTCTTGGTACTAGAAACAGTCTGGAGTAGAACCCTTTCCCCCTTTGTGACACAGGCACCACTTGAATAGTACCCTGAGTCAAAAGATTTTGAAGAACCACTGGGAAAAAGGGAAGCTGTTCCTGAGGAGACTGAGGAATGTCCATGTGACGTCCTTCTTCTGGGTTAGTAATCAAAAAGCCTCAATCCTCACCACTGACACAGGTGGGGAATGTTCAATTAAAACAAAAATGGATGCACACAGTATTTTCAGATTCAGCACTCTGCACCAAGCAGAATTTCCCTTAAGAGCACACAAGGAGCACACTCCAGACCTGGAACTAGACTTCCTCTCCAGGCCTCAAATAAGACTCCACCTTTATCTCTGCAGAAACCAGTGCTCTGTGTCCCTATTCCAAGCAACTCACACACACACACACACACACACACACACACACACACACACACACACACACACACACACACGCACACACTCTTGAGATTTGATTTTCACACACACACACACACACACACACATGCCTACCTGGGAAAGGCTGGCACAGATTTACCAGCTCTGTCACTTCCACCCAGACTATAAGGTAGATTCACTGCCACCGGCCAGCTACTTTAAGGCTCTTACCAGGGTACCCAATTACTCTTAGTAAAATGAATACTATACAAATGGTAATGTTTGACCAAACAGAAAGACTTTCAGGAGCATGAAGCCACAGTGACCCCAAATAAATGCAAATACTCTCAAGGGTTAAAATAATTTCTAAAAGATCAGCCACAATGAAAGGTTTAAATATATTTAATAACAATAAAATAGAAAACATGAAAATATATAGTATATATTTATAATAAACACCAGAGTTTCAGTTCACAGTAAATGAAAAACAACACAGATGGAAAGATTCAGACAGATACATAAAAACAACATTTAACTATTCTCACTATATTTCCTAACTGAATGAAGAATTACTGCACCCTACTTACTTGCTAGATCAAGAGAAGATGAAATGGATACATATCTTGGTTGTCCGGTCCAAGACAGAGTGTGGAGTGTCTTCTGTCACATATCTTATTAGTATCTAAGTATAATACCAGTGCTGGCTACAGAATGACATCACATCTGGTCACCTGATTCTGTGATTCTCACATTACCACCCTACTAGATGCTGAACCAGGATGTAGCACAGATGTGTCACAATACAGACCTAGCATTTTGCTAATGCTTCTTCCACCATCTAGAGACTGTAAAACAATTCCAATCCTTTCACCCTTCCTGTAAGAGACTAACCAGCCATTCTCTGGCACCCCAGGGTAGCAGTTAGTTCACCACTACGGACAATAAGAGCCCAAGCCTTTCCCAGACATTGTGTCTCTGGCTACATTCAGGCCTGTAAGATAAAATCTTTATGGCCTAAACCAAGTCATTTAATTTCTGGCTATTTTTCTTAAGGTAAGCTGAACTGACTTTAACCCCTTCCCTTCCAGCATCCTGTGCTAACAATATACAGTTCCTCAGTTACAACAGTACAGTTTCATATAAATGTATATTTCTTTTCTGTCCAACAAGACCCATTGTTGATACATTTTTAACACAAGTAACTTTACAAATACATTTTTAACACAAGCATCTGTACAAATCAGTTTGATATTCAAATGACATATAATTATTTTCAAAACTCCAGCTAGTTATGCTGACGTGTTACGCATGCACTGCCCTTTTCTCTCTGGCTCAGCTGGCACTATCTCACGTCATCACATATCTTCTCCCTTTGAAGAATCAAGTTAGTTTTCCAAGTGACGCTGGAGAAACATTGCCTGAGAGGAATGAGACTGTCTTGGAGCACATTAAATCATACCATGTCTTGACAGCCCAGCTGCATTGGCATTCTTGACCTCTTCCACTGAGGTGTCAGTCCAAATCTCACTGAGGAGATCAGTCACCAGATCCCCCTCAGACTCCTCCTGCCACCCACTGCAAATACTCAGCACAAGGGCCCCCCTATCATGGTAAGGCTTCATCATGTTAACATGGTACAGTTTGTGCTGCTGCCTCTTGCCTAGCAGTTTTACCATGTAATTAATATCACTGACCTATCTTACCACTTTGAAGGGTCGTTCCCAAGCTGCCTGACAGGAATGAGCACCATAACCTGCTGTCCCACAGCATACTATCAGGTTTGCCCTTCCAGACCTTTTTCTGCTGTTGGGCTCTTGCCAGGTTCTCCGGGGCCAAGCCCACAAGCTTCCTAAGCCTTGTTCTGAGGTTTAGGACATATGCCACAACAGACTCCTTAAGGGATTCACACTCACCCTCCGACTCATCACAAATCAAATCCAAGGGCCCCCTCAACCTATGCCCATACAGCAACTCAAAGAGTGAAAAACCTGTGGATTCTTGGGGTACCTCTCTGTATGCAAACAGCAGATGTGGCAAATATTTGCCCCACTCTCTATTAGACTGAACTGCAAATACCCTTAGCATAGTCTTTAGTGTAGATTTTAACCTCCCCACAAGGCCATTAGTCTGGGGTGGTAGGGAGTGGTCTTTAGGTGCTTCACCTGACAGTGCACCCATAGACAAGCCAGCAGGTCTGACATAAAATTGACACCTCTGTCAGTCAGCATTTCTCTCAGGAAACCTACCCTGCTGAAAATATCTAACAAAGTATTTGCCACCTTCTCTGTGTCAGTGGAGGACAATCTGACAGCCTCAAGTTATCTAGTAGCATAATCCTTTAACCACTAGGATATATTTTTTCCAAGTGGGAACTTGGGGTATTCAGAGGCCCCCACAATATCCACAGCTAATCTCTGAAATAACACCTCAGTTACAGGCAAAGGCATCAAAGGATCTTTGACCTTTTCTCCTGCCTTGCCTACTTTTTGGCACTGCTCTCAGGTTCCACAATACCGTTACATCCCCTGCAATCCCAGACCAATAAAAGTTCTGGATAACACATCTATTGGTACGCTTTATGCCATATGACCTGCAAAAGGAATGCTATGGCTAGAAGTGCGAGATGGTAGGCTCTGGGTACTACCAACTGCTGTATTACCTCACCCTCTAGCCCTCCATTGGAGGTCCACTCTCTATACAATAACCCTTTGTTCCAGTATACAGACTCCCCTTTTCTTAGAAAATCAAGTGCCTCCTTAGCTACTTTCCTCAAGCCACATAGCGTAGGGTCCGAGAACTGAGCCTGTATCAAGTCTGCCTTTGTGACCCTTCCCAGGTCCCCTTCCACAGAAAGTCTGGTATCTTTTGACAGCAGTGCCTCACTGTCAGCCTGGGTACTACCACTCACCTCTGCCCTTGCAGTCACTCTGTCTAAGGGAACATTAGTATCTATCAGCAGCTGTGGTTCACCTTCAGGCTCATTGCTACAGGGTAGCTCCCTCCCCTAAAACAGCTACCTCACCATCCCCAGCTTCAGGTGTGGGGTCTGTCTAAATCTCCTCTAGGCTACCTGTCTCCAAGCCTGATTGCATGTAACTGCATGCACACAAGGTACTGCATTATCAAAATCAATATCTATTAAAATAACTGCATGGATATCCTTAAACACACCTACTTGCTTGCTTCATTTTCTACCTTCCCAGTCAAGGTGAACCCTGGACAAAGGTATTTGCAATCGGGTCCCTCCTAAAGCTCTGACTGGAATGGACTGCCCAAGCAAGTACTGCTCCTCTTTAACCACTGCAGGCTTCACAATGGTTATGTCAGAGTCTATGTCTCTCTTAGCAGTGGCCAGTTTTCCACCCACTAAGATAGGATACAAACTTTGGTGATAGTTTAGTACCCCTGGTCTTTCCAGACAACTTACCACTGGTATTCTGGCCCCTCTGGTTACATTTAAAACAGCTAAACCTTGATCCTGGCCATGTAACTGAACTTGTGGCTTCTCCTGTTACTGGTGGATTCTGCTGGGGTAGTTTAGGCTGCTCACCATGGGTTCCCTTATATCCATGTGCAGCACCAGGTATCCCCTTCTTGTGCAGTGATGCCCTACTTGCTAAGTAGAGATATCCTTTTCTCCCCAGTTCATCTACAGAGTTACACTCCCAGTCTGCCAACTAGATTCTCATGTTCTCAGGCAAAGTGTTAAAAGCTTGTTCCCTCACCAAAAGGTCTGCCAGCCTTTCAAAAGTGGTGACCTGACACCCACTCATCCACCTATGAAAATAAGTGCTTAGCTCAGCAATATAATCACATACACTTTCATCTGCCTTATGTCTATGCTCATGAAACTTTCTTCTGTAAGCTTCAGGTGTCAAATTAAAACGTTCTAATAAACATTGTTTAACCTTGTCATAAACTTAAAACATTCTAATAAACATTGTTTAACCTTGTCATAATTTAAACAATCAGTATCAGACAATTTTGAAACAGGAATTACAACTTTACCATGGAGTAAGAGGATCAGGTACAGTACCCAGAGTCCTTGGTCAACATCATGTTGTCTGCATACTCTTTCAAATATATGAATAAAACTATCAAAATTATCACCTTCTTTATACTGTGGAAGACATTTATTGACCCTTGTTGCTTCTGGGATTCGGTTATTCCCTTCCCCATTACATCCATGTTCCTGTCAAAGAGTCAGGATGTCCCTCCTGTGTTGATGCTGCTTCTCATTTTCTTTGGCCTCCATATGACACAGTCTCATTTTGTTTGACCTCCAAACACCGTAGTCTATCTGCCAATTCTAATTCCAAGCATTTTGCCTCCAGTTCAAGTCTCTTAACTCCAGACTGGTTTTTAAATCCTCTGAGGGAAAAGGTGAACTGCCCTATTTCTGAGGGTTGCACATTCCCATTGCCAGACTGGTTGTCCTCCTGGTTTCCGGTCTGTGCTGCAGCTGTGACTAAGGCTGAAATAATTTCCTCTTTAGTCAGGCTGGCATGCACCAGTCCTTTGGATTTGCACACCTTAACCAAATGGTTCACTGTCAGTTTGCCATAATCCTCTGCTAACATATTTGCCTGCTTTCCCTGACTAAACTAAACTAAACTAACAAAAATAAATAAAACTGTCATGAAAAATAAAACTCTGTATGTTTACCGTGTGGCTGCTGAGAGTACACATACCTTCAGTGTCAACTGCTTGCATGCTACAAAAGTCCAATTACTATCCCACTGCTGCCACCAATAAGTGAACGCCCCCACCAGTGTCATTGGTGAGGATTGAGGCTCCTTGATTTCTGGCCCACAGGAGGGACATCACAGCCCATAAAAGGAGGACGGTATTTCCACACCATGAAGTGCCCTGATGAATGATCGACAGAACCGAAGAATCCTTAGTGATTTGAAGTCAGACAAGAAGAGGAAGAGAAACAGAAAGGTGAAGAGAAAGTGGAATGTGGCTGGGAAGAGAAGGACAGTCATACAGCATCTGGTTTGTCTGAAAGGAAGGCTTCAGAATCCCTGAAAGCTGAGTAGCCTTAGCAGGAGGAGCCTGTTTGCACTTTTCTTACCTTTACTAGAAGGGTGGGATTGTCTATGAACAAAGACTGGCTTACTGGGGTAGTTTCTCTGAAATTTAGGCACAGGAGAAACAAAGATATGTTTAAGGTTCTGTAAAACCTTACCCTTATCCTGAAGGGACAAACCAGCAGCTACTTCCAAACAAATGTTTAGAGTCCAGGGGAGCATTCATCAACTTAACTTTAATATCATCAGGTAAAGGTCGAAATCTAAGCAAAGAATTACCTCCTCATCACTGAACCAAAAACAGCAGCCCTCGAAGAGGTATCTGCTACATTCAATAGAATGACAAATGACTTGAGAGGAAGTCCCTAGCAAGGAAAGAACAGAAGTTTTACCCTCAGAGTCTGGAAAATCAGAAATAGGTTGACAGACCTGAGAAAGAAAAGCCAATACACACCTAGACATATGGGTCTGATAATTAATAGCCCTAAAAGCTAGGGTAGCAGAAGTGTAAACCTTACGCAGCCTTTCCATGGTTCTGTTACCCTTGTCAAAAGGCAATAACTTGAGAGGAGGAAGCAATTGAGACAGATTATCAGAGGTAGTGGAAAAAAGCAACCAGCACAGCAGCGAAAACAGGAGGAATAGCTGCAGGTTTAGTTGATTCCAAACTGCGGCAACTCATAGTATTAAGGCTATCAGAGACCTGAGCACAATCCCACATACAAAAAATCCATCACCCTAGAGATTGTGTCCCCAAAGGAAATTTCCTCAGAATGAACATCAGGACTAATAGATTCCTTTTCCTCTGACCCATGGTCTGAAGGAGAAGTATTTTGAGTAGAATAAGTCAGGGATTCAGCATCAGAAGAATCCTGTTCTGTAGGCCTTTTAAGGAGAGTAGAGAACCAAGAGGAGCAGGAACTGAAACCCCTTGAGGAGGCTTTAAGGACATTAAAACTGTAAGCAGACCCTGAGTGAAGGCCTGCCACTCACTTTGTGGATCCCTAGGAGCAGAGGAAACATGTTTATTTTTTGTTTCTTTTTTAAGGGAATGTCCTCTCCAAAAAACTGAGATGGCTCAGGTCCAGGAAGGCAGTTGAGAACTATAGTAGGAACTTCTTTCTCCAACTAAAAACTGAGGAACTCCCCCAGGCCCCTCGGAGAAAATCAGCCATGGTTCCCCCTGAATGTCCGAGACAGATGCCTGCAAAGACTCTTCAGATATGCTGCCAGCCAGATCCTCTCTGGCCTCCAGGTGGCAGAGAAATCTGACAACACAGCTAAGCGAGCTGCCGGGTTTTAACAACCTTTGGAGAAACTCCTGGCACAGGATGGACAGCGGAAGATTCTGGTCATACCTTTTTCATCTTTTTCTTCCTTAATGGCTGACTCTAGGGTGGGAGATTCCTTCCACTGTATCTTTAGCAAGAAGCTTAAGATGATGGTTCTCAAGATACAAGGAAAGGGAAGAAAGTCTACTGAGAAGGGTTTTTGGGATGAACGCCTGACAAACTGAACAAGGCATATGGTCATGAGAAACTCCTAGGCAAAAAACACAGTAATCATGGCGATCTTTCTGGGAATCTGCCTCCCACACTGGCATTTACCCTTCCTGGATGACATTAAACCCAAGAAGCACAAAAAAAAAAAAAAAAAAAAAAAAAAAAAAGGCAAAACAAAACCCCCCAGTGAGGCATTTATCTGCAACTGCTAGAAGTCAGCAAACAGCTGTAGGTAGTCACTGGAGAACGAAAATGCATTCAACAGGTGGAAAACAGACACAGGTAAACAGACCAACAGTGAAAAGATACATTCAGACTGGGGACAAAGAAGTTCTGATTATGATAGACCTGAAAGTCACTTTTATGCCCTACATTACGCAAGGAGCATTTGGGTGACGTTCTGCATACCTTAAAGCAACAGTAGTCTTTGGTAGGGCTGGACATTGGGCTTCCATGGCAGGGAATCCCCATATGTTAAGAATACTGCAGCAGTAAATGTAAGGACATTTGATGTAAACTATTAAGATGGAATGAAGGAAACAAAGAACTGGACATGCCCTTTCTATGGAAATGTAAACTGTTAATCTACTTCAGCCAGCTCAATTAAAAAATAAACCAGTAACCAGTTATTTACATAATATAATATAATATACTGTAATATAATATAATAGACTGTGGTGGTGGTGCTGCGGTAGCGTTGTCGCCTCACAGTAAGACGTTGTCCTGTTCAATTCTCAGCTAGAGCGTCTTCTGTGTGGAGACATGCGTGAAAGGGCGTACCTTTGTTGAAGGTTGTGCGTCAGGGCCGGCAACACGGCACGTAAAAATCTACTGCCAATCATTAGCGGACCGGAGTTCCGCTGTGGCGACCCCTAACTGGGAAAAGCCGAAAGACACAAACTGTAATATAATATAATATCGGACTTTAGAAGAATTGTAATTTTTTTTGAGTTGTTTGCCTCCAGACATGAACTATTTTCTATAATCTAAATCAGTGTAGGAAAACAGTAACTAGCTTAAAAGGGAGTTTTGCATATTATGGATAAACAATAGCATACCTTGAGCCTAATCTCATTCAGACCAATTCGTGTCTCTTTCAACTCCAGGAGATTTCTGTTATGTTTTACTTCCATCTGTAAAATAAGAAGAAAATAGGCATTAACATACAGAGTTAAAGCACAGATATTTGGTTATAATTATTACGGTAGCTGTTTGAATAGAGGATCATTACAGTAGAAATGCATTATATGAATGGAAATTAGCCACAATTATCTGTTTGTGCCAAACCTCCTTTTCCTAGTAGTCAGATGACCCTAGGAGAGAGTGGATGCAGTTGTCGTCAGTGACAATTAGGGGGAGTCAGTGCATGAAACAGAGTGCACTGCACACCTGACTCTGTTCTTCATCTTCTTCTGTTTGTAGCCACAAGTTTATAAAATGTTGATAAAGTCTACTAAAGTAAGGCTAAAGGAGCTTGTAAATCCTTAGTCAGATAATATAAAAGCACATATATGTAATACAATGGTCAACATTTTGACAAAACTGCATACACCTCTAACAACTAGCTAAGGAGGATAAGAAAGAAATACACCACCAGCTATGAAGAAATAAAAAAAGGAATAAAAATATATATTTTTAAAAAGAATGCTTTTTATTGAGTCACTCTAAAAAGTAAAAAAATAAGGACAAAGAGTAAAAGGTTTGCAAAAAAAACACAGACACACTGATTTCAGAAATGCATTCAAGGTCAATGTTGTTTATTGTGATAATGAGGTACCAGAAATAGTTGTAGAAATCAGCAAAACCAACCTGGGATGCTTTTCTGAAATCAGCATATGTGTGTTTCTTTTGCAAAGCTTTTACTCTTCTTCCTTATTTTTTTTACTTTTAGAGTGACTTTTAAAAAACGTTTTTATATTTCTATTGTTTTATTTTAGCAAGAAGTTCTCCCATTCGATTCTCAGCTGGAGTGCGGGGACTGCCTTCTGTGTGGAGTCTGTATGTCCTCATCGCTGTTGGGTGGGCGTACGAAAGACATGCGTAAATGGGTGTGCCTTCGTTGAAGGTTGAATGGCGAGCTGGCACCTCGGCGTTCGTGAAAATCTACTGCCAATCATTAGCGGACCGAAGTTCTGCTGTGGCGACCCCTAACTGAGAAAAGCCGAAAGACAACAACAAGTCTTTAAGTAAAATATTGTGTGTAGTATGTAGAGGGAGAAGTGTGAGAGAGAGAGAGGGTATGTGTGTGTGTGAGCTAAAATATGTGTCAAATCAGGGACAGTTGTGAGGTACTCATGTCCTTCCTACATAGGGGGCACAGAGGTTAGTAGTGCTACAGTAAAAGGATTACCTGAGTAGCTTATGCAACCCGTTAAATAGCTGTCTGTGCCAGTATAACAGAAAACATCCTATCGGTTTGCATTTGTGAAGTAATTGCCACAGATATTCAGTGGCAGAGGAAAACCTCCTGGCCAACATATTTGAGTACTCGCTTTTACTGTACTGTTCCTCAGTATTTCAATTATTTTCTAAGAAAATATACATTGTGAAGGAAGTTAATTTCCCATGGATATTTAAAAAAATAGCATGTTGAGAAAGTGGGTTTTGTGCCAGAATTTCATGAGATATTGCCAGAGTTTAAAATAAAAAAAAAAAAATATTGCTTTGAACTTGGTCCTAAAATTAACAAGTTAGCATTCATTGTAAAAGTTAAGAGATTCATAAGCAGGACACCCTTCTGAGTCTTTTCACTGCGGTTACGTGCTAATATCTGAGTGAGTGACATGAAGGTAAAGACTAACTGATTATGATGGGTTAATAGAGTCAGTGTGTTATTTCTGGCAATAGCTCTCTTTTCCTAAAATTAATTCTGCTGTGTGGGTATGTGTGTCTGTGTGGAGGAAATGATGTATGTTGATGCAAGATTGTTTGTGTGTGTGTATGTATATATATATATATATATATATATATATATATATATATATATATACGTGTGCACACTCATGCATGTCTGTATATCTAGAAGTTATTCAGAATGGATCTGGTGTGTGTGTGTGTGTTTGTGTGTGTGTGTGTGTGTGTGTGTGTGTGTGTGTGTGTGTGTGTGTGTGTGTGTGTGTGTGTTTGTGTGTGTGTGTGTGTTAGCGAGAGGGCCTCTCCATTCCTCTCACACATTATACCTTTTGTACTGTACTGATTGTTTTTCTTTTTTCAGACACACTGCACCTATTTCTCTTTTATAGCTTTTTTCTTTTGCACTATCCTGATTATTTTTTTCACACACTGCAACTATTTATTTTTATTTATTTTGTACTGTTCTGATTGGTTTCTTTTTTCCAGCTTTCATATAGTTCTATTTGGTTATTAACTGCATGTGATAAGTAGTAAACTGTATGCAATAAATGGAGAGTTCCTTGGATAGCTGGGGAATTATTTGTTATGTAACTATTTAACAACGTAAAGAACTCTCCATTTATTACATCCTTCAAGACATTTTTATAAAAAAATGTTTCACCAACATACGACTATAGTTTTATAAAAAGCTACATGATGCATGACAAAATTTCCGCATGTAGATGTTGAACACTGAAAAGTGTGACACAGAAGTACAACAGTGAAAAACTGAAACTCACTGTAGAAGAACATAATCATATCTTGGGGGCTTTTCCGTACAACACCCACCACACCCCTTCTACTTTAAATATGCTAAATGAAGACTGGAGCTCCTCAAAGTAAGGGAGTCTCTAAATACTACAATCTCAGAATTAGTATATAAACAAAGGAAATTGTACTGAGGTTTCACATCTTTCATTGTTCACAGTCTGTGTATAGATGTTTGTCTTGCCGCTGTTATAAAAAAAATATATTCATTAACAGAAACAGATTAGTTTCTTAGCTGCCAGTTTTTGAACATTTAGAAAGACCGTTATCCACTAAAACAGGTTAGAAAGTAATAACACCATTCTGTTTAAATCACTGCCACTAATATACCTCAGCAGCTGATGGTAGTAGTACACCGTCTTCTGTAAGGATCCTCATATGATAGTCTACGCCATCCTTCAATGGGCTATTTAGGCCTTCTGTAATTAAAAAAAATAATAATAATTCAAAGATCAGTCATCATTTAATTATGCAAAATGCTTCCACAACTGTTATTATATTTCTTCTCTTGTACCATCCCTAAATCTACCAAGACCTAGCCTGCTTATCAGTAGCGCAGCTAGGGCAGGGCAAGAGGGACAACTGCCCTATGACCAAAATGTTGGGTGGGTGAGATCAGCTAATCCTGATCTCTCTTAATGCAGTACCAGATTGTAAAAGCCAATATTATGCACACAGCATTGTTGCCTCACAGAAAAAGATTCCTCAGTTTGATTATTGGCTGGGGTGCCTTCTGTGCAGAGCCTGCATATTCTCCCTGTGTTTGCGTGGTTTTCCTCTGGGTGCTCCAGTTTCCTTCCACATTCCAAACACGTGCAGTAGGTGTACTGGACACTCTAATTTGGCCATCGATATGTGTGAGTGCAAATGTATAGTGTGAAAGAACAACCAAGGCAGAGCTAACCACACGGCAGTGTAAACCTTGACTCTAGGTGATTTTCACTGTTGAAGTGACACCTCAATTCCATGTGCAAAACTGGGAAAAGGGGTTGTGGATGGATGGATTGCATTTGCAGGTAAATCTGAGCCATGTAGTACTCTGTGTGTGGTCTAAACTGTAGCAACTGCTTCCTACATTATAGCATGCAGTTTGATCCAGTTTAAAAGTAAAAAAAAACAAAACTGTATTATTTTTTAACTAAAACCTGAGTGCTGTAGCACTCTATACAGGCAGAGTATAAATTGTACCAACTGTTTGCTACAGTTTAAAAAGAAGATTTTTTTTTTGTTAACTAAAACATGAGCAATAAATCCAAAAGGCAACCACACTGTTCAACCACAACCACAAAAAATACATAAAACCCTGCAAGCAGCAGGGAACACCAGCCAACCTTGTAGAAAAACGTTTAATTTCCAATATTTAAAATGTAGACTGAGCGCTTTCATCCCCATATATCTGGGACTTCATCAGAATCAAAGTTAAAACTACCATCTCATTTAAATAATAAACGATTGATGACCTCACACCAATGTGTAAAAACTTTAAATGCACCATCCCTCATAAATACAACATTTGTATATCATTTACATAAAATAACAAAACAGTATGAGACAACACTGTGAAAAGCAATGTAGACTGTAAAATTTTCAAAAATTTTAAAAGATTTTAAAATAATTATTAAAAATAATCCTTAAAAACCACTTAGTGTAAATCTTAAAAGAAGCAAATAGGACACAGTATCCTTAAATGGTGACTTTTCTACTTAATATGGGTTTGAGGGAAAATCATTTCATTCAGTCCTGGTGTTTGTATGGCTTGCAGTCTTATTTGCCATTTAATCTCTCTTTCCTCAATAAAGCTCTTATAGTCTCCCCCCAGGGTTTGGGATAACACGCTTTAATATACCAAAAGAAAAATTAGAAAAACAAGTACATATTATAGAATGTTTATATAATGCATTATTTGTATTTTTGTAAAAATCTGATGCTGGTGTTCATACACCCTGTTCCTTAACCATCTTTCAGTTTTTCCAATATAATATGCTGAGCAGGATTTATAAATAGCAAGATAAATAACCCCAGTTGTCTGACAATTTCCTCTAACAAAACTCACTTTGGACTTTAACAAATTCTCCAAAATTAATGTCTTTTTATTGTAAATGTATTTACATTGTGAGCACATACCACAAAGTGCCAGATTTGTCTGAATTCCAACTTCGTGAGGATTGTTCTAGACTTTTCTTAAGGTTAATACCTGTTTTAAACGCAAAAGTGCACTTAGCACTGACTATTGATCACAGTGTGGGGTTACTTTTCAAAATAGCCAAATTATTTTCAATAACTTTACTGACTTGGTGGGCCCTTCCCCAGTATGGAATAACCATAACTCTCTCAAAGTTTTTTTCTTCAACTAATAGTTCTCTTTCTTGTGATGCACTACCTAGTAGAGGCTTTTATTTTTTACTCCATTCATTTTTGACATATTTCAAGTTCTCCTCAACTAAGTTAACAGGGTAACCTCTCTCATAAAACATCTCGGCTACCTTTTGCAATTCCCTCTCAATGTCATGTGCCATCGATGTAATTCAGGCAACCCGCAAGTCGCCCTTTGACAATACTTTTCTTCTGGTGGTGGGGGTGACTACTAGAGTACTCTAAGTAGGAGTTGCTAAAAGTGGGTTTTCTATAAACATTGGATTTGAACCTGTTGTCTGTTTTTTGAATGTAGGTGTCTAAATAATTGATACTCTTAGAACTACTCGTATAGGTAAATCCCAAAAAATTAGACGTTCCACTCAAGTAATCAATTAATTCCTTAATTTTATCTTCTGTGCCTGTCTAAAGAATAAAGATATCATCCAAAAATCGAATGTACATCTTCACATACTTAAATAACTCACTCTTAAACACCTTATTGTATTCCCATTCTAATAACACCAGGTTAGCGTAAATGGGAGCACATGAGGCTCCCATAGCTATGCCTTTGTTTTGTTTGAAGTACTCACTCTCAAAATATATACAATTATAATCAAGCACTAAACCCATGAAATCTGTAATTAAATTTACCTTGTCATTAGAAAATTAGTGTTCCTAATTATGCTATCAGAAAATAAATCCATCCCTTCCTGTCTAGGTATTGATGTGAAGAAATCCACCACGTCAATAGTTAGAAATAGAATATTGTCCTCTCATAATGTGCCCTTTATTCTGCTTAGAAAATCCCATGAATCTTTAAGGAGATGATCTGCACTGTTACACACATCCTTTAACCATTTGTCAGTGACTACACCAAAGGGGTAAGTCTTAGAACCTTGCCCAGAAACAATGGGCCTGAACACTAAATTATCAAGCCCCTTGTGGGTCTTTGGAATCACAAATATAGTGGCCACTATGGGGTCTTTGACTTTTAAGTATCCATATACCTCATAAGTGATTCTTCCATCTAACAAATATTTCTCAAGGTAACAATCAATATACGATGACTAATATAAATCTCATTAATGGAGGCATTGGAATTTAACATCTCAGAAATCTTCTGGGAATATTGTAATGCATCAAAAGTCACTGTACCCCTTCCCTTGTCAGGCCGCATGACCCTAATGGTTTTATCCTTTTCTTAATTGTTTTAAAAGCTCCTTTTCTTTTTTACTTAAATTGTTGATGTAATACTGTTTATCTTCTTTAACCTTTTACATATAAATCTTCAGTGATAGCCTTTCCCAAAATGTTTAAAGTAGGGTCTAAAGGTGGATTAATAATGCTTTTTGACCTTATTTCATTTCTTTTTTCTTTTCTTTGAACTGTGTAATGATCCTGAAATATATAAGCCAAATTTAATTTTCTCATATACAATTTTAACTACAAAATAGTATCAGTGTAGTCAAATTTTCTTGTTGGAACAAACTTCAGACCCTTCATGAATAAAGAAAAATGCTCTTTAGTAAGAGCTGTGTCTCAATAATTGTAAATATGGTACCCTTTGTATTTAACTACTCCTTCACATTGTATTTCTCCATCTAAAACATTGTCGTTCATCTCCATCTGTTCCTTCTGTCCCTTCACTCTCACTGAAATGTTGCATTCTCTGTCTCTTCTTCTGTACCTAAATCCCATTTCTGACAGTTTTGAAAAAATATATTATTCCTGTTATTGTGTTCTCTATAACTGTTTAACTGTCCTTTATCAGGTGTGTGAAAATGTTTCTCATAATGAATCTGTGATTTTCTTTCATTATTAGACCCCTGTTTTCCTTGATATATTTGTGTTGATGGGTATGCCCTGTTTGCCTTGTATTCTGAAAGATCTCTTTGGATTTTCTTACATTTTCTCAGATGACTTGCTACATTTATTTTCTGCCATTTTAATTTGTTTAATATACAAATTCTCCAATTGTGGGAATAACAAATCTTCTTTAATGTCATTATTCAATTTCTCAACCTCACTGAGTACTTGACATAACCTAGAGTCATTACATTTAATAATCTTTTCAACAAGTTCTAAACCATACTTGTTGAACATTTCAATGACCATATGAGCAGTGTAGTGCTACATGCCTGCAGGGTATAAACTGTAGCAACTTTTTGCTACATTTATATCAAGCAGTTTGCTGTAGTTTAAAAAGAAGAATTTTTTTAACTAAAACATGACCACCATAGTGCTTTGTGCAGGCATTTTATAAATTGTAGCAACTGTTTGCTACATCTGTAACAAACAATTTGCAACAGTTTAAAATATTTTTTTTTAAACTACAACATGAGTGCCGTAGCGTTCTGTGGAAGCAGGGTATAAACTGTAGCAACAGTATACTACATTTGTAGCAAACAGTTTGTTACAATTTAAAAGATATATTTTTTTTAATAAAATGTGTTGACATAGGGTCAGGGGCAGGGAACAGAAATGGAAAGTATGTCAATGTGGTTCATTTTACATAGGACAGACATCTTGTGCTTTTAAACAACGTGTAGCACTACATTTGAGTGATATCAAGTGTATACGAACTAGAAGTACATTATACAAGCACATTATACAACATAATACATTTGAAGTCGTAATGTCTATATTGAAACTTTTGAAAAAGCCTGTACGAATGATTTTTTTGCTTTATATAGACATTACGACTTCAAATCTGAGTTCCATAATTTAACTTTTAGGGAAACATCAGCTTTGAAGTCTTTGCAAGGCAATGAGTCCTTAGTGATCCGCCCAGCGGACAAAGGCGGAGCGATTGTGTTACTTGACAGTTTGTTTTATAAAAACCAGATGCTTGATATGTTATCTGATGTTGATACATATAAAATTGTACATTTATTAGAACTGAACAGGATTATTAAGGATGTGCATGCTGAGTTGTATGACATGCTGCTATGCAACATTATAGATAGTGATCTGTATAAGTATTGTTTGATAGAAAAACCTCTGGTATCTGTAATCAGAGGTCTTCCGAAAGTACACAAAACCTTAGTGAATCCCCCTCTAAGGCCCATAGTGTCAGGAAAAGGGTAGTTGACTGAGAGCATATCGATCTACATTGAGAAACAGTTGAGACCCATTGTTAATTCCACTCCATCTATTTTGAAGGACACTAAGCAGTTCCTTGAATCTTTAGCGGAATACAATGTAGATACAAATATGTTTTTTGACACTGACATTTTGGTGACTTTAGATATTCAATCTTTGTTCACGAGTATACCAAATGATACAGGTGTCGAATTTTTGAGATTGTTTTTGTTAAGTGAAGGGATGGCTACCAGTAAAGTGATGAGAATCATCATGTTAATGCAAGTAGTCTTAGAAAATAATGTGTTCCTTTTTGACAATAAATATTACTTACAAACTTTGGGAGTGGCCATGGGTACACCGTGTGCGAATTCCTATGCCAATTTAGTGTTGGCATACTGGGAATCAATGTATATACTGCAACATGATTTTTACTCCAGGTTTATTAAGTAGTATAAGCGGTTTGTAGATGACCTCTTTTTTGTTTGGAGTGGTGATTTGTCCACATTAGAGGAGTTTATTGTTTATATGAATAATACAACCACATTTTTGAAACTAACAGGTGAAAATTCATTTGAACACATACATTTTCTAGATGTTACCCTCACTAAAAATAATGGCAAACTTGATACAAACATATATAGAAAACCTTGTAGGCGTAACGCATATTTACATCGTGATAGCATGCATCCACCACATATACATAAAAATATCATCAAGAATCAAGCTACACGTTGCGCACGTCTAGTTAGTAAAGATTCTGATTTTGCAGTCACGCTAACACATTTACGCCAAGATTTCACAGCCAGAGGTTACCATCACATAGATTTGTCTACTTTACAAGATATAGAACGTGGAGGCATGGCACTACCATACATTAGAAGTAACATGACAGGATCTGTCATATGCGAGAGACCCATAAAGAAGAATAACAAGAGAATGGTTATCACTTATACCAATAAGAATAAAAGTATAACCGATGTTATTAGGAAGAACTGGGGGATACTGCAACTGGACGATAGGTTGAAGAATTTAGTAGGCTCTGTTCCTACTTTTTGTTATAAAAATACTAAATCTATTAGGAACATGCTTTGCTATGAGAGAAGTATGACTAACAACCCCTCATCTGTTAGAAAGGGTACTTTTCCCTGCCTTAATTGTAACCATCCAGATTCCAGTATAACTTACAGATTCAGTCATTATGCTGACTGTAAGACTAGGAATTTAATTTATTTAGCTGTCTGTAAGAAATGTAACGTTTTTTACATGGGGAAAACCAATAGGACCCTTAGGGAGAGGATTAGAGAGCATCTGTATGCCATCAACAGGGAAAATGAGAACAATGCCCTAGCGAAACATGTTTTGACCCATGGGACTGCACATAGTTTTGTGTTTATGGTTTTGGAGCTTATACATACCACTATGAGATTGGAGAATGTTACTGGTTTTACAGAGAGGGAAGAAGGGAAGTGGATTATCAGGCTGCGAGCAGACTCGGGACATGGTCTCAATGACAGGGTCAGCTTGAAACCTTTCCTTGCTGATCGTCCATTACCACACTAATGAACTTATGAATACTACCCCTATTATATATAGTTAGTTTGCATAAGCCTTATATTTTTATTTCTCATATGTATTCATTTTATGTGATAATATGCATATGAATGTATTTTTAATGTATGTTTTTAATGTACGTTTTTCAATGTGATTTTACATGTAGAGTTCCTATTGTATTGTTGTTAATAATGCTATTTCTCGAATGAGTTCTTTTATATATTTTAATAACTTAATTGTTTCTATGGTGACAGATTAGATTATTGAACGTGATGTATCATTGGTCAAATGGGCTATTTTCAGTGGATTTAAACTGGTTGGCTGTTTGTGTTTTTGAAGTCTGATGAAGCATCTTGTATAGATGTGAAAGCGCTTACTTGTTTGAATAAAGCAGTGTTATTTCTACGGTGACTGGTTGGCTTCGTTTGTCGTGGAGCACCTGCAGCTGTTTTTCTATTTGTTTTTTGGAGTTTTGGCTTTCAGCAGGTGCCTTACCCCTAGAGGTTTTTTTGCTTCTACACATTGGCATACTGCCATATATATTACCCATTCACTGGTACATGTAATTAAATGCCTAGTATCATAGACTTTGGATGTATTGACTGAAATAAAAGATTTGGTCCTAGAAATTAGGGTGCAATATTTCCAATGTCCACAGAAAGTGCTACCCACTAATACTTTTCTAGCCAGGCCTCTCCCTGTAATTTGGACTTTTTTGTATGACGACAAATGCTGTCTCACTATTTTGCCTTTCCGAAAACTGCACCCACATCTATCACCCAACATAAGTGCAAAAAAAGGATCAGACTTCAAAATGTGCCAATGTTTGGATATAACTGAATGGATCCTAAATGTATTATTACCAAATGTGGTCACCAATCTAAGTCCCCCCATCCGAATTCTTGACTTTACCCTCATCTAAAAGGCTTGATCTAGATGTAGAATAGGACATCTATGGACAGGATATGTTTGCTTAATCACCGATTCACGATAGCCCCTCGCTTTAAATCTGGACCTGAGATGTTGGACTTCCTCTGTGAAATTCTTATCTGTGGTGCAGATATGACGAGCTCTTTGGGCTTTGGAGATGTTGTCTGTGATATGCCCCGGATGATTACTAGTGGCATGTAACAAGGAATTTTTACTAAAAGGTTTCCTGTATAGACTCTTTATCATTGTCCCATCTATAGTTTTTGTTACATTAACATCAAAAAAATCAATGGTAAACAAGTCCAACTTACCACTGAAATAAATATCATATTTATTGTTGTTTAAATAACTCACAAATGCCTGCCAACTATCTAAGCTTCTATTCTGTACTACCCAGCAATCGTCCAAGTATCTGTGCCATGCAACCAATTCAGATGAAAAAAGATTGGTTTCACTATAAATATACTGATATTCAAAGTATCCCATAAAAAGGTCAGCATATATGGGGTCAAATGTAGCCCTCATTGATTTGCCTTTAATCTGTAAATACCAATCCTGCATTAAGTTCTAATACCAACCTCAACAGGGTCAGTAAGAATTCCATTTCAGCCTCATCATAGATACCAGAATATTGCAACCAATACTTTGTTGCTTTAATACTCCCTTGATGTGGGATACTAGTATATAATGCTTTTACATCTAAAGTCCCCAAATATGCATTGTTGGAAATTTGCAAATCACTCATAAGTTTCAAAAACTGGTTGGTATCCTTAATTCTAGCCCGCAAAAATACCAACAGGGATTTAAGTTTAAACTCAAGGTACTCTGAAAGAGGTTCAATAAGACAACCTCTTCCTGCCACAATGGGGCGCCCTGGAGGGTGGGTAATAGATTTGTGAATTTAGGTACTAAATAAAAGTATTGTGGTTGGGGATCATCTACCTTTAATTGGCACTAACATTTTTAAAATAGTCCGTTGCTCCTTCACATGATGTAAAAAAACATCTATAATATTCTTGAACCCTGAAGTCGGATCCAGTGGAAGGTGACAATATGATATAGAATCTGACAAATGTGTACTTGGTTTGTTTTTTTATAAATATATATATATATATATATATATATATATATATAGATATGTATAATATAAATATATATATATATGTATGTGTGTGTGTGTGTGTGTGTGTGTGTATATATATACATATAGATATACATATGTATAATATATATATATATATATATATGTGTATGTGTGTGTGTGTATATATATATATATATATATATATACATATAAAAATATATATATATATATATATATATATATATATATATATATATATATATGTGTGTGTGTGTGTGTTTGTTTATATATAGGTTCATGGGTTCATACTAGGCTATCTGCCCTAGGGCATTTATAAGCCTAGCCAGTGTGTATTTGGCTTTCGCCACCCATTTTAAATTAATTTTGCTATGCCCTTTTTCGAGGTTAGTATACTGTGCCTCTGTCTAACAGTGACACAGAAGTGATACCCGGGGTAAACCTACGATCTCCCATCCACTCATCAAGATTCCTCTTGAAGAGAGTCAATGACGGACTCTGCCTAACCTGGACTAGGATTTTATTCCAGAGTGAAGGGAGCCTCTGGGTTATGAATCTGTCCCTCCAGCATGTCCTATTTATTTCAGTGCTGAGGTTCAAGTCTCTCGAATGCGTAGCTCGATGGGATTTGGATTTTCTGAGGTGCAGCATGTCCATTAATTCCGGGTTGGACATGGCTTTATACGTCAGGCACAGATCGCCTCTGAGCAGGTGGTATGCCACTGAGCAGAGCTGGAGTTTCTTTAACCGGGCAGCATATGGCATCTGTTTGAGCCCTTTGATCCTCTTGGTGAGGTACTTTTGGGGTCTTTCCAGTTGCTGCAGGTGTCTGGTAAGGTACATCCCAAAAGGGGCATTGTACTCAATTATGGGCCTGATGAGGGATGAGTAAAGAGGCACGATGACCTCCCCTGATCTAGATGTGAATCCCTTCATGATTAAGTGGGCTATATAAAATGTTTTTCTAACCACTTTGGCCACGTGGTTGTCAAATGAGAGATTGCTATCAACTTGGGTCCCCAGGTCCCTAATTACTTCTTCTGTACTTAATGGATTACCACCTGTGTGGTAATTTGTGGGCACTTTGTTTTTGCCAAAGGGGATGACGATACACTTTTTGGCATTTAGCTTGAGGCCATGGCTCTGGCACCAGTTGTCTGTTTCTCTGAGGCCCTTTTGGAGGATGCTTGTGTCGGCTGGAGAGTCGATTATGGTGCCCAGTTTGCAGTCATCTGTGAACTTGGTGAGCCACAGTCCTTACGTGTTGGCCTGTACCTCCGAGAAATATATAACGAACAAGAGAGGTCCCTGGACTGAGCCTTGTGGGACGCCACTTGTAACTGGTTTGGAGTCTGACCATGGCTCCAGCAATTCTAACCATGTGGGTTCTGTTCTTGAGCCAGTTTGCAAACCATCTAGTGACATAGGGGTTTATATTTAAGCTGGTGAGTTTATCTATAATGCCCGAGTGGGGTATTGTATCGAAGGCTTTTGTGAGGTCCAGGTAGGCTGTGTGGACCACCTTCCCCTCATCAATGGCCTTGGTGACCGTTTCAAAGAAATCGACCAGGTTTAAGAGGCAGGATCTTCCCTTAACAAAGCCGAACTGGGTAGGATCCAGTGTCTGTAGGTCCCCAATATCTTTATTTATGAGGTCCATGATGATCCTTTCCATAGCTTTGCAGACCAAGCTAGTCAGGCGTATGGGGCGATAGTTTCCAGGATCTGTTGAGGCACCACCTTTGTGGAGAGGGACCACTGTTGCTGTACGCCACTCTTTGGGTACATATCCTGTAGTAAGGCTGAGATTGAACAGTAGTTTTATGTTTGGGTTTAGCTCTTCTTGGAGTTCATGTAGGACGCAGCCCGGGACACCGTCTGGTCCCATTCATGCTGTGTTTTTTGCTTTGGAGAGGGCGGTTCTTACCTGAGCATCTGAGATGTCAGGGGGGGAGCACTCTGCTGGGATAGATATTTGCCCTTTTGGTGGGGGGGGGGGGAGAAGTTTGCACTGAACCTGTTAGCTAGGATGTTGGCAATGTCTGTGGGTTCGGTGTATTTTTTGTCATTTTGGACTAATTCTGAGCATATCTGGGAATTCCCACCCAGGTTCCTAACATAACTAAAGAAAGCCTTGTGATTATTCTTAGTATCCTGTGCAATATTTCTCTCGAAGCTGGCCTTAGACGATTTTATGAGTGCCCGTAGTTTTTTGCTAATACTGATCAGAGATGCCTTCCCTTTTTGGGATTTTGCTCTATCATGTAGTAGCTTCTTCCTTCTATTATATAGTTTGTTTATGGCTGGGGTCCACCAGACAGGACGTCTGCCTTTGGAGGATTGGGTCTTGGTTTTATTCGGGATTGCATGATCCATGCATTTCTGACGGTGTTCATAGAATGCGTTTATAAAGGCTTCTGCGGTCTGGGCCGTATTTTCCACAGGCCCAGGGGCTTTGAAGGATTCCACCTCGGTTTTGAGGAGTGTGAAATTTGCTTTAGATAAGTTTTTCACTGTGGTTTTCTGGGCAGGGGGGGGGGGTCGGGATGTGAATATCCAGTGAGACTAGTTTATGGTCTGATCTTACCAGTGAGGGATACACTTCTGGTCTGAAGCATAGAGTCCCCATGTTGGTGATGATCAGGTTCAGTATGTTTTCCCCTCTTGTGGGAGTGGTAACAAGTTGTTCCATAGCATTTGAGTTTATAAATTCTAGGAACCTTTGGGCTAGGGTGTTGGAGCTAGAGTAATGCTCCCAGTCTATGTTTGGGTAGTTGAAGTCGCCCAATATAATGGTGTTTGGAGAGACCTTCATATTTTCCAGTGTTCTCTGGAAGGCCGAGTGGGGTTCCTGGGTATGGGAGGGTGGTCTGTAGCAGGCTATAAACTGGAAGACAGTTTTACCCACTGTTAGTTGCACATGGATAGTCTCTGATGCTTCGTGCTGTGCCACCAACCTGGAGGTGTGGGTATCTTTGACGAATATTGATACTCCCCCTCCGTTTGTGGTTTGGTCCAAGTTTTGGGGCCGAAAAGCATGGTATGTGGTATAACCTGGTAGTGCTGGGGTGCTCTCGGGAGCCTTGAACCAGGTTTCTATTACTGCACAGATATCGATGTTCTCCATGCTAAGGAGAGTTTCGAGTGCGTGCATCTTGAGGTTTAGACTTCTGGCGTTGAGTAGCATTACTCTTAGTTTTTTATCCCTTGTGATACCTATGGAGGTGGGTTTGTCTTTTGAGCCTTGCCTAAAAAAGGCACTATGGGGGTAGCAAGAGCCTTTGCCAATATCTGAAAGCCCAGGGGTGACAGGTGCAAGCCGTCCCTAGCGAAGCATTGTGGCTTGTCGAGCATGTCATCCTAGGCTGACAGGCATTGGATCCCCTTTAAATGACACCAATACTTAAGCCAATTGTTAAAATTGATCATCTTGTCTTCATATTGTGGCACCATTCTTGGTGAGGGTAAGATGCTACTCAAGGTCAGGGTCATACTGGCCTGGGCTACATGCTCAGAGAACTCCTCTATGTCGTTTTTCATGTAGTCCAGGGAGGTACGTCTCAGGTCATTCACACCAGCAAGGACAATGACTGAGTCATATTTGTAT